>NC_051397.1:5932678-5950178 GCF_015228065.2 Penaeus monodon
TTAACGTGGCTGGCATCACCCCCGCATATTGCTGGTGACGTCACCACATCCGGGACCTACCCACGCCCATGCTGCTCCTTAAACGTAGCTTAGGGGTGCTCCACCCGCACCATGCTCTTCCTTGGTCATACCTTCCTTGTATGGTTATGGTAAATGGTGTGCTAGACTATTAACTAATACTTCTCCTGATAGTGGAACCTCGGTGTATCGCGCAAATGTCTGTGATAGGAGGCTGGGCTCGCCAGTTCTCATCTCCTTTGTTTCATAATAAAAGTTGGTGCCAAAATGTAAAACGAACTGCGTGTACGAATGGAGCCCGAGTTTGCGAGAGGTGACCTGAATTTCAACGCCTTTGACATCAGGACGGAGTAGGAGCTGAAGTCGCATCGTGTAAGGTTACAGCTGCGATATTTATGCTAGCTCCGCTTAGCTTTTATTGACGTGGGTGAGCGATGATGATTGATGCTGCATGGTGGCGTCTGCCTTTTTCAGTGCCCGCAGCCTCTCCCTCTCCTTCTCCCTTTCTTTCCCTACCTATCCTCCCTTTCTTTTCCTCCCTCTCTCCCTTTCTTTCCCTCCCTCTCTCCCTTTCTTTCCCTCTCTCTCCCTTTCTTTCCCTCCCTCTCTCCCTTTCTTTCTCTCCCTCCCTCCCTTTCTTTCTCTCCCTCCCTCCCTTTCTTTCTCTCCCTCCCTCTTCTTTCCTCCCTCCCTCCCTTTCTTTCTCTCCCTCCCTCCCTCTCTCCCTCCCTCCCTCCCTCCCTCTTGTCTATCGCCAACAGCAGAGTAGTTGAATAGTCGGTCGTCCGTCGGCAGGCGAGGCTAGGCACCCTTTAGCGCAGAGTCTGTGGGCCTCGCCATTATCGGGGCGGTGCCGTCGCCCCTGCCAACCACCTGGCCAGGCTGTGCCACCGCCGCCACCCGGTCGGCAAAAACCCTTAGGAACACGGCGAGGCCAACACCTCCCCGCCAGCGTCCGCTATGAAAAACCGCTCCCTTGCTATAATGATACGCGGAGGCCCGATGTCACGACCTTGAGAACTGCTGCTCACATATTCAATTATACCGAGATGTAGTCATCGCAAGCGTGCTTGTTTGAAGATAGTTGCTTTTTTCTCCCCTCACCCCTCACCCCACACCTCCACTTTTTCTGCTCGGTTACTAGTTTCTTTTAGCGGTCTTGAAGTTAGCGCGTAGGTATTATTATATTGAGTGCGAGTTCATTTCAGCATTTTTATCACTCATATTTTTCGTTTTTTAAGTAGTGAGGATAGCACATAGTATTTAGTTGGAATTACGTAGAATTCCAATTCAGGGAATTACAACTTAGAATATCTATTAAAAAAAACTCCATGTCCCCTCCTTTTGTCTCAGTAGGCCTAGTAGTCGTGAGAAGGAAATATTACGTTCTTTTATATACACCCTAGTTAATTGAATTGAGATTACCGAGACCTGTTTATGTAGTGTCAGCTGCGACGGTACGTGCCTGAAGCCAAGCGCGAGCGATTTCCGACCCACTGCCCACTGCCCCTTGTTTGTCTTTTCTCTTAGGTTGGCGGAACTCCCGAGTTCCCTCGCCTCCCTGACTTCCCTTGCCTTTTTTTTTTCTCTCGCCTTTCACTTCTTTTCCTTCCTTTTCCTTATCTGTCATGTTCTGCCCTCCTCCCTCTTCTCTATCCCTTCTTTTCCTCCTGTTCGTTCTCCTCGTTCTGCCCCCTCTGCTATGTCTCACCTTCCCGTTCCTTTCATTCTCCCTCCCTCCCCTCTCTCTCTCCTTTCATCTCTCCTCCTCCCCTCTCTCTCTCCTTTCATTCTCCCTCCTCCCCTCTCTCTCTCTCCTTTCATTCTCCCTCCCTCCCCTCTCTCTCTCTCCTTTCATTCTCCCTCCCTCCCCTCTCTCTCTCTCCTTTCATTCTCCCTCCCTCCCCTCTCTCTCTCTCCTTTCATTCTCCCCCCCCCTCCCCCTCTCTCCTTTCATTCTCCCTCCCTCCCCCCTCCCCCTCTCTCCTTTCATTCTCCCCCCCCTCCCCCTCCTCTCCTTTCATTCTCCCTCCTCCCCCTCTCTCTCCTTTCATTCTCCCTCCCTCCCCCCTCTCCCTCTCTCCTTTCATTCTCCCTCCCTCCCCCTCTCTCCTTTCATTCTCCCTCCCTCCCCCCCTCCCCCTCTCTCCTTTCATTCTCCCTCCCTCCCCCCCTCCCCCTCTCTCCTTTCATTCTGCCTCCCTCCCCCCCCCTCCCCCTCTCCTTTCATTCTGCCTCCCTCCCCTCTCTCCTTTCATTCTGCCTCCCTCCCCTCCCTCCTTTCATTCTGCCTCCCTCCCCTCCCTCCTTTCATTCTGCCTCCCTCCCCTCCCTCCTTTCATTCTGCCTCCCTCCCCTCCCTCCTTTCATTCTGCCTCTTGTCTTCTCTACCGTCTACCCTATCCTTCCCCCTTTCCCGCTTTCACCAACTAGCCCCCCGCCCCCCCCTTTCTCTTGCTGATTTCTAATTGCAAGTGCGTGCGTGCATGCGTGCTGAGGGCGGGGATGAGTTTCTATAGGGCTGTGCCAGGGCGTCGTGCCTTCCCTCGGGAATCGTGTTGACAGATGATGATTACCTTGAATCGTTTCATCTTCGATTTGCATAGATTTTTTTTTTTTGGGGGGTAGGGGGTGAAAAAGACACTAGTTCCGCTTGTCTGTCAGAGTTTAACCATGTAGTTCCGTGAGCCAATTCAATGCGTGGCGTTGAGTGGTTGCCTAAATTGTAGTGTTTTTATGTTAATTTCATACAGGTGAATGGGATCTTATCATAGCATTTATTTGATATTTTGGTAGAGAAAGCGTGGGTAGGAGCTGTAAACTCGGATGTGAAAGCTTCGAGGCCGCTGCGTTTGTATGGCAGTTTTGGCAGATTTGAGTTTTAGGCGAAGGGCGTAATTGCCATACGATACCATCTGCGTCTGCCGCGCAATTACCTTCGTTGTTATCTGCTAATGATGAACCTCACTCGACGCCCGACAAGGAAAACCTCCATCTCGTTTTCCCCGTCAGCCCAGGTTGTCCGATTCTTCCTCTTCTCTCTCGCCCTCGCCTTGCCTCGCCTTGCCTCGCCTTGCCTCGCCTTGCCTCGCTTTGCTTCGTCCCGCCCTCTCGACTCGTGCCTTTCAAGCCTTGTTGTGATTGCTGCAGAGTCACCGTGTTTTTTTTTTTTTTCCTTTTCTTTTCATTTTCCTTTTTTTTTATGGTATTGTTCCACCGAATTAGTTTCTTATATACGATCCTGCTTTTTTTTCTTTGTCAAAGTGCCGTTTAAAAAAGTCGGGGGGGAAAAATGGTTACATTACTGTTGTACTTTTTGCTCTCCAGACTTACCTTGTGTAGTGTTTTGTTAGTTTACTGAGAGTTAGAGTAAATTGGAGGTATTTTCGCAGTGAGCGCCAATCTGTCAGTTAAGTGATAGTGCCTTTGTTCTTCCTCCTGAACCGCGAGCTCCGTCCCCCTCGACAAGCCGGCGTCAACGTCACTCCGAGGACGCGCCGCGGACCCGAACCCAGTAAATAGTGTCGCTCGTTATTGGCCGAGTCCCGTAAGTGGCCGAAGACTCGCTCGCTCGCTCCCTGCTGGCTTGGCTCTCTCGGGGAAATCGAATCGATATTGTGGCACCTGATTTTGATGGAAAATTGGATGACGTGGGTATTCCTTGGCCGTCTCCTCCTACCTGGCCGTGATTGGCTAGATGGGCTGCCGCTCGTCCCCTTTTATCGCCGTTCCCGAAATATTGGAGATTGAGTTCGTCGTCGACGTCGTCTGCCGCCGCAGCTGCCTTATTCTTTTTACTTCCCTTTTTTTCTCTTATTTTACGGCCCCCGACTCCATTGCTTGCGGCGTTTTGGATGCGAATTACATCTTGGGAAAGTATTGATGATGTCGAGATGACCATTATTATTACAACTACGACTGCAAGTGAGCGACACGAAGGCAAGCAGGCAGGAAGGGAAGGAAAGGAAAAGAAGGAAGGAGAGAAGGATGTGTGTCTTTCCGCCGGAGGAGAAACCATTATAGACGGCGATGATGCCACAAATTGGGGCCTTAGAGCTCGAGGTATTACCTTCATTACGTTGGAGTTAGACGTGCGGTCTGAACATACACGGCCGGGAACGATGACGGCTGCTCGACAAATGCCGCATTTTGGAACGTCTGAGGCCGGATTTGCGATGTGCGCGGGGGTGAGGGGGGGGGGGTTAAGGGTATGGGCGGGTATTAAGAGTTGCTTGGAGACGGGGTGGGGGTAGGTGGGGAGATGGTAGTTACTAAGGAGTCTCGGGAAAGGTGGGGTGAGGGGGACTGAACGCACGAGTTTCTTGATAGGAAGCCTTAAGTCCTGTCATGATTTTTCTCCTTATTAATGTTTTATTATTTTTTTTATGGCCGGGGATGGGAATGGGAACAGGAACGGAACGGGAACCTGTAGAAATGTCTATAATGATCTGGTTCGGAGAGCGCATTTTCTCTGAAAGGACGGCCGGCGCGAAGAGGCAAATAATTATTGGAGATGTGGGTGGCGGGAGTGTCTCCTTACCTCCGCTCTGCTCTCAAGGCATGTGCATGTAGATGATGGAGGATGCGACGTTGATGGTATTGGGGAGGGAAGAACCGCACTTTTTTCTCCATTTCTCTCCTCTTCTCTCCTTCCTGCCTTTTGGTTCTGTTTCTGTTCATGGGGCTTAGCTTTTGCTTCCTATCTTCTCTCTCTTTCTTTCTCTCTTCTTTTCATCTCTCTCCCTCTCTTCTTCTCTCTCTTTCTCTTCTCTTCTCTCTCTCTTTCCTCTTCTCTCTTCTCCTCTTCTCTCTCTCTCTCTCTCTCTTCTCTCTCTCTCTCTCTTTCTCTCTCTCTCTCTCCCTCTCTCTTTCTCTCTCTCTCCTTTTTCTCTTCTCTTTTTCTCTCTCTCTCTCTTTCTCTCTCTCCTCTTCTCTCCTCTTTCTCTCTTCTCTCTCTCTTTCCTCTCCTCTCTCTCTCTCTCTCTCTCTCCTCTCTCTCTCTCTCTCTCTCTCTCTCTCTCTCTCTCTCTCCTCTCCTCTCCTCTCCTTTTCTCTCTCTCTCCTCTCCTTCTCTCTCTCTCTCTCTCCCCTCTCTCCTCTCCTCTCCTCTCTTATCTCAATCTCTCCTCTCCTCTCCTCTCTTATCTCAATCTCTCTCCTCGCCTCTCCCCCCTCTCCTATCTCAATCTTTCCTCTCATTTCTCTTTCCCCCTCTCTCGCCCTCCCCTTGTCTCACCCCCGCTCTAACCCTCGGTATATTCTATATTTTCCTTCTCTCTTCCCCTCCCTACCCCTCTCTTCTAGTCGTTCGCGCCCATCGACATTCCGAGCGAGAGAAAACTAAGCGCCTTCCAATAAACCACACCTTCCGCCTACAACCACCCCACTTGTCAGCGCTAACATGCATTGTAAACAAGTCCAAAATACCATTGGCCGGCGCAGAGAAAGGCAGGCTGGAGATTTACGGCGTCAATGCACGGAGAAGAACAATATAGGGCATTTTTTTTGTTTTACGGTGTATATTCATTAAAGGTTGGGCATTGCATTGGAGATGTTGTGAATGTGATCGGCTTTTCTTTCTCTCCCACGTATTTTTCCTGTTGGCTGTCGTGCATGTTGGATTTACGAAGAGTAGTCCCTTCTCCAATTGGTACTCCGCTATGGCACATACAAATATATTGCGTGTGATCATGTATGATGCATTTATGTATAATTGGGGTCTCGTTTACTTCCTTTCTATTGGAGTTTTGGGGAGTTCTGTGCACATCTCCTGAACTTCCTGAATGGGTAATTTGCCGCCCGACGCGAGCCCAAGGCCGCGATGGGCGCGTGAGGGGGGTGGGGGCTAAGCATGTTACCTCCAGACACCAGCCAAGGTTGACTCGGGAGACTTGGTTGGGAGTCCTCTAGCGCGTCTTATTTGCGTCCTTTGGGTATTGCTCGTATAGAGTTGCGAGCGGGTGGGGGTGAGATTGGAGGAGGGGAGAGGGGAGTGGTTGTTTTGCCTGAGGCGGAAGGGGTGGGATGGGTTGAGGGGCGGAGGGAAAGGGGGGAGAGGGGTTGGCGAGGCGTCGGGTTGATTCTGACAGCGGGACTGAGGAAAAGGGATTGAACGGCGCCCAGGAGTGAGGGTAAACAAAAAGGGGGAAAACGGGAGGGTGGAACAGGAGGGGAGATGAGGGCGAAAGGGCTGGGAGGAGGGGAGATGAGGGCGAAAGGGCAGGGAGGGGACTCGAGGGGGGAAGTGAGGGTGATGGGGAAGATGAGAGGAAGTGAGGGTGAGGGGGGAAGTTAGGGGAAGGGAGGGGGCAGGGAGAGAAGAGGTGGGTTGAGCAATGATCGCTTTGGATTGCAGATCAGGAAATGGCAGCGAGAGAGTTTGTAGAGTGGGGACTACTTACAAAAATAGAGGCGGATGTAGTCATTGCAGTCTCCTACTAATAGAACTTTGCCGAATGAATAATGAGGAAGATAATGGCTCCGTTGTCACTTAAATAATGTAGGCATGAAAGCGAATTCAAAAGAATATGCGATAATTTCCATTTCTGTTCTTGTCGTTGGTGGGGATTTGAAGGACCTTGTTTTTAAAGGTTTTTGTAAAAATAGGTTAGGTAACAAAAAGCCTTGATTGTACAGTAAGCAGATGTTCGAACCAAAGTTGTTTTTGCCAGATGATTATGACAAGCATGTATCAGGATGGTTTAAGATTTATTTGTTTTTCTTTTCAGGTGAGTGACGATTGTGTAAGATTGCATCTGGCCTTGATTGATGGGCTTCTTAGAACACGGTATGTTGGGTGGACGCCTTGAATGTTTACAAGTGGTTATTTATATACACTTATTTTCGAGTGGGTGTGTAGGCATAGCGTGCTCCTGGTGTGTGCGTTTGATTGCTGATCAAATTACAGACACGTGCCTCTGTGGATTTGAGTTGTTGTGTAGGCCATCTTTTGTTCATCGAAAGCACTCGGCGAAGAACTGAGAGTTCAAGTTTGTGAACTCCGTGGAATTTCGTGTCTTGTGAAGGAACCGCTTTGTGTACTAGGCGATGCTGTATGACGGAATTTTCCCCTGTTAATGGGAGTCCGGATATTAGCCCGCAAATGAGAAGCATCCGATATATGACCGCGGTATTTTTTAATGTAATTTTGAGGGAGCTCCGCATTTCTCTTTCGGGCTTGCATTGTCCCGTTTGGCCGGCCTTCCGGGGCTGTCGAAATGGGGAAATACCATATTATAACGTGATGGGCTTTTATATTCTCAGGAAAGGTATTTTAATTAGATGTTGCAATATTGTGGACGCCGTCACCAGCGTCCGGTTTAATTAGACGGATGGTTATTGGTTTCGCAGTGTTATTGTGGGGTCGGTCACATTACTTAAAAATCAAATTAGAAAATAGCTCATGATTTAGTTTTCCATAAAGGTCATCCTCCGAAACGGTATTCCGCTGCCGAAGGGAGAGGGAAAGAGAGTGGGGGGGGGATAACCTGGCCACATAGCCGAACCATAATTTCTCTTCGACTCGGGTTTGTTGCAGCATTTGGCTAGGGCATCTGCCGCCCCGATTCTAAAAGGGCTTTTACCGATCAGTAATGGAAGGTGGATTATGGATAGGGTGTGGCAAGGAGGGCTGAGGCCGCGCCTGGGAGGGAGGGAGGGAAGGAAGGAAGAGGGCGTGGAGAGTTGCCATAGGTGGGTCGGTCTGCCTAGGGGGTCTTGAAAGGGAAATCCGAAGCCAGGGTTCGGGTGGGGGCAGCAGGCAGAGGGGCCGTCAAGAGGGAGATAAAGGCAGAGCAGCAGCAGAAGTGGGAGAAGGAAAGTGAAAAGGGTGAAGAAAAAAAAAGAAAAGAGGAAGAGGGGAGTTTGGCGACGACGACGATGACGATGACGCCAGTCTTAGGCAAGGCCCCCCGAAGGGAAGAACCTCAAGAGCTTTTGAAGAGTGTGTGTGTGTGTGTGTGTGTGTGTGTGTGTGTGTGTGTGTGTGTGTGTGTGTGTGTGTGTGTGTGTGTGTGTGTCAGTGTGTGTGTGTGTGTCAGTGTGTGTGTGTGTGTGTCAGTGTGTGTGTGTGTGTGTAGTCAGTGTGTGTGTGTCAGTCATGTGTGTGTGCAGTCAGTGTGTGTGTGTGTCAGTGTGTTCCTGTGTGTTTGTGTCGGTTGTGGTCATGTGTGTGTGTGTGTCCAGTGACGAGAGAGAACTAACTAGCTGGTTTTTTGTGTAATGGCGATTGTAATCTTGGCCCATGTTTAAATACGCGATGGCGATTAGATATACGATGCATTGCTGTATATAGCCATTGCTTGTCTACCGTTTCCCTGGTTGGTTACATATCGGATTGAAAGATTAATCTAAACAAGAAAACTTGGACAACGTTAGTAATGATAGATAGAACTCGCTATATCTTACCCCGACAATGTCTAAGAGATTAAGCTTTAGAATTTGAGTTTTTAGCCCTTCCTTCAATGAAAGCTCGAAATGACTGTGTATTGTCCGATTATCTGTCCATGAAAGGAGAAAACGTGCACATTCCCTTCAGTGAAGATGATACCAATGACCAGGAAGTAATTTTATTAGGGCAAGGGTCCATGCAATCTGGGCGTGATAGGATGAGGTACTGGGCAGCTGAGGAGAGGGCGGCGCGACGGGCGCAGGGAGGGATGAATAACCGGACGAGGAGAAATGCAAAGAGATGGAAATGAGAAGCGACAGTAATGGGAGGATTAGCGAGAGTAGGTTAAAGGAGAGCACGTACGGAGGAAGATAATGCTGGGAGACTGGAAACGAGAGAATAAGAGTAGGAGCAGAATATTAGTAAAGAAGGCGAGCGAGGACGGGAAGAGGGAAGGGATGGAAGGAGGGAGGGGGAGGGACAGGCCAGGAGAATAAAGAGACCGGGAGGAGCACGGGCTATTGTTCCCCCTCGGAAGGCTGCCACCTGGATGTTACCACACGGCGGTCTCCCCGGTCTGTCGGCCTCTGCCTCGCCTTCCCTCGCGTCGCCCTTTCGCGTTCCTTCCTCGGCTATTTTTCACGGGAGCCAAAATGGCGGGGACTACGGGTGTGAGTCATGCTGCAGTGTTTACATTTTGGGCAGGCGTCGTTTATCGAGTGAGGTTCCCAGCGGGTTGAGGAGACAGAGTGCGACCTAAACAAGTCTGTAGATGAATGGTTATTGTTACGCTAACTCTACATCATGCAAGGTTTTGTGGCCGTCGTGATCCATGATATCGGGTCATGGCGATGCCAAGGACGCGCGTGACCCTGCCGCACGGAATACTGGCGGGGAGCATCGTGGCACAAAATGTCCGTGTCTGCGGATTGGGGCGCCCTGGCAATTATTTCAGTTCCTTGTATACTTCGCCTTTCGCTTAGGTTTATTATGCGTATATCTTAGTCTGTGAAGCTTTCTCACTAGATTTCAGAATGACTTTATTTCCTATGGTACGTATTTATCTGTTAAAGAGATTTAGCTGCTGAGCTTCGTTACAACCGCCCATTCTTTCGACGTGTACTTCTTTGTAACTGAAATTGAATAGAAACTTTGGCCAGCGGTTGAAATGTTTAACCATGAACACAAACGGTTGTTGAGTGTACGTTTATGCCTGAGGAATTCTTCACCTGCAGGTGCCGACACGCCCGTTTGCTCTATGTATTTGCTCAGCTGTAATCCAGATTTCTTTCACCTGCACACAATACGTGTTTATTTCATCATGTAACCTTAGTCTAGAAATGAACGGCTTTTGTGTAGCATGCGTGGCAAGACTTACGCAGGAGTCCTAAGTGATTCGCAAGACCCCTCGTCACGTAGCTCAATTAAGGACTTGCCTTCCTCCTCCTTGCTTCCCGCGCTGCCTTAAAACGTGACTCCTGGCCGAGGTGTCCATAAATCATTAGGCGAGTTGTGGCACTGGCAAGGAGGGACAGACAAAGGCCCGGCGCGAGACAAAGGCACCCAGGATCCACCGCACGACCTGGTAGTAGGTGACAGGTGGCAGGTGGTAGATGGGCGTGGGTGGTGGGTGGAGGGTGGAGGGAGCCACACAGCATATTGGATCTGTTGAAGTGGTGTAGGGGTCGATGTTGACCAACTCGGGAGAGAGGAAGTGAATAGGGATATTTTATATCCGCGGGAAGACAAAAAAAATGAGTGGGGAGAATGATGAAATGGGAAAGGGGAAAGTGAGTCACAATAGGCTGATAGAAAGAAAGAAAACGAACGAAAAATTCTAGAATTAGGAGAATGGAGAAAGTGAAAATGAACTGGTCTTGAGTGAGTGAATGAATGAGTGATGGTGAATCAGAATAGGAAAGGATTTCAACGGATGAGGAATGCTGCTGGCATAGAGAGAATGAGTGTGCACGGCAGGGCGGATGGATGGTAGCGAAATAGATCAAATGAATAGATGCGTGAGTGCGTGCAAGCGATGCATGTGGACTCGAGGGAGTGAAAAGGGGCGGGAACGAACGAATGGCTATGAATAAAAGGCTTTGTTTTATTCCCCAAGGAGACGGGAGTGGAGCCCCTGAAATGAGTTCGCTTCTTCAGTAGGGAGACTTACAGTACACCGGTTTTGTATGTGAACTGGGAAGAGTGTTCGATCCGCCCGCGTCACGAGAGCCGGATCGTGTTGGTTTCCTGGCTCAGTCGCCGCCCTCTACCACCATCGCCGAGTTACGTTGGCGCCGATTACATTTCAAATGGCATGCCTTTGGGTGACGGTTAACAATGAATGGGCCGATCGCACTCTTTGTTGATGTTTGTATTAGTAATAGTAAACACTCTTATTTTTACTATTATTATATATAGGACTAGTAATAATAAGGCGTACGATGCACATAGCTTCGTACCCGTTGTAAAAAAAAAAAGCATTTTGACTGAACTGAAATCTGCCGTCTTTGAGCGTAAAATTCAGCGGCATAGTAATGAATATTTGATTAAATGCGGATTTTCTCGCACCTTCATTGTGTTTAGGTTTCTTCTGAATCTCTTAATATGTATGGCTGTTAAGGTGGCTGATTAAAGGGCCATTATGGAGCTAACCCAGGCCAGAAACGGGCCGAAATTGGCAGTATGTAAAATCCGGCGACGGAGTGAACGAGTCTATTATCCCGGCACTAACACCAATTTACCTCCGCCGGCCGCGATAAGCAACAGGTGATGGCTGAGGTCCTTCCCCCTCCCTCCTCCTCCTCCTCCTCCTCCTTCCTCCTTCCTCCTTCCTCCTTCTCCTCCTCCTCCTTCCTCCTCCTCCTTCCTCCTTCCTCCTTCCTCCTCCCCTTCCCTTCCTCCCCTCCCTCCTCCCCCTCCCCCTCCCTCCTCCCTCCTCCCCCTCCCCTCCCCCTCCCCCTCCCCCGCCTTTCCCGCTCTTCTCGCCCTTCCCCTACCCTCCCACCCTTTGTCTTCGCGACCCTCCTGCGCGGAACCAGGTGACAAGGAGATCGGCAGCTGTATCAGGCAGTTCGGACGGTATTGATAACCGGGACGACTTGATTCGGAGAAGCGCTCTTTCACGGCGGCGACAGAAATGGGAGAGGGGAGGGAGTCGCCCGCCCGCCCGCCCGCGCCCAAGTGCTCTTATCCCCGAAGCAGGAGTGCGTTCTTGTATTGAAGACGGGATTTCAATACGTAAGCGCTTTCTCTCTCTCTCTCTCTCTCTCTCTCTCTCTCTCTCTCTCTCTCTCTCTCTCTCTCTCACAGAATTTCTCTTCATTTTCTCTGAATTTCCGTTTTTTTCCATTCTTTCCACCATTGTCTACCTCTTCTCCGCCCTCCCTTTAAGTCGAATCCAATGTATGATACTACTATTTCCTCTCCTCGTTCTCCCATCGCCCTTTTTTTCTCCCCACTCTCTGCCTCGTTCTGATCTCCTCCCTCCCCCTCCCTTCCCACTTTAATTCTCCTTCCCTCTCATTTCCTTTCTTTCACCTTACCTTTCCTTACCCCCCTCCCCCCCCCCCTGAATCCCTGCTCTTCCCATTATCGGACTCCCTCTCACATTTTCCCTACACCTCTCCTCCCCCTCCCCTTTCCCTACACCTCTCCTCCCCCTCCCCTTTCCCTACACCTCTCCTCCCCCTCCCCTTTCCCTACACCTCTCCTCCCCCTCCCCTTTCCCTTTCCTACACCTCTCCTCCCCCTCCCCTTTCCCTTTCCACACCTCTCCTCCCCCTCTTTCCCTTTCCCTACATCCCTCCCTCTCCTCTTTCCCTTTCCCTACATCCCTCCCTCATCCTCTTTCCCTTTCCCTACATCCCTCCACCCACTCCCCTTTACCTTTACCTTTCCCTCCCCCCACATTCTTCCTACACCCTCCCTCCACCTCCCCCTCCCCTTTACCGACTTCCCTTCTCCCCCTCCCCTTTCCCTTCCCTTCCCCCCCTCCCCTCCCCTTCTCTAGATCCCTTCTGTCCCTACATCCTTCTTCAACCTCCTCACCCCTCTCCCCCAACCCTCATTAATGTTGTTCTCGTGTCTCCTTCATCTGTTCTTTCCTACCATTTCTGTAGCTCCCCTCCATTTACCCGTGCGTCTGCCTTCCCCTCCCTTCTCCTTTTCTTCTCCCCCTCTCTACCCATCCACTTCTTTCTCTTGTACATGAATATATGCATATGTTTACGTAGGCTTCGGCGGCGGGAAGGTGCTTATTATAGTGATAAGTATAGTGAGGTAGTCACCATAGCCAAAGTTTCCCACGACGTGATTTCTGGCCGGCGAAGGAGGGAGGGAGGAAGTAGGGGGGGGAGAGTAGGTGTAATAATAAGGTCTGGCAGGAAGGCAGGTATGGTGATCGCGTGAGGGGCTGGCTGGAGCTAGAAGTATCGACCCAGGGCGGTGCTTCCTCGTCAACACAATGTAGCTGTCGGTCGGTCGGTCCAGGTACCCTCTGTGCCTGGCCTGGCTTGGCCCCTTTCTTTTCCCTTTTTCTCTCCTCTCTCTCTCGCTCTCTCCTCTCTCTCCCTCTCCCTCTCTCCTCTCTCCCCCACCCTCCCTCCCTTTCCTCTTGCTTTCTCATTTTCTCTCCTTAACTCCCCCCTCCTGCTCCCCCGCCCTCCTCCCCGCCCCCTCAGGGTCTCCCATTTGCCTGAACTCTCAGCCTTAGCTTTGCTCACCTTGCCTCGCATCTTCACGCTGGTTTTACCTTGCCGTGGCTTCATTATGCGCCGTTCGTGACGTTCCTGGAAACCGCTTTATTATTGACTTGTCATTTTTATCATCGTTTGAGTGAAATAGGCAGATAGCTTTCGACTGTTTCTTTACGTTATATTTCGTCTGTATGGTTTGGGTTCTGTGAAGTTTTATTCACCCGCTTGCTGCCATGTTAATTGTTGGGCGAGCCCACGTGCGTATTATGCATAATGTATACAGGACACTCTTAATTTTAATGTAGAAAATTACTCGGTGATCTTTATTTTCCGCATTCTGTACGTGAATGTTAGTTGGGGCTACGATTCCAATATGCACTGTTCGTAATGTAGGATATCTTGAAAATCCTAACTGTGAGGATCCCAACACGTGTAGTAATTACGAAGCCTTGTATTTCGAAAGCTATTGTCTTGTGACCGAAGAGGATGCGTCTTGACTAAATTAAAAAGACTTCAAACTAGTTCACGGAGATGTAAACTACTTTTAAATCACAATTTAGCCTTGTCTTGTATTTATTTTACCGTTGTTTGGCGTTGTAAGATTTAGTAAGGTTAGTCTGCGGCCGAATCTGCATTTTATCTGAATTAATAGTCTATGGGAAGGTTTTGGATCAAGGCGAGGTTCGTGCGAGTTAGTAGGATGTTAGGGTTACCTTTGAAGTGCTGTGATCGTGAGAGTTAGGGTTAAGTTGCGCTCTGCTCGCGAGTTCGTGAGAGTTAGGGAGGCAGGCCGAGTCTCTGAAATGGTGAAATAGTATTCGTAAGAATGGCCGCACTGCAACGTTTGTCATTGATACAATACAACGAAAGAATAAGAATTTGTCGTTTGCGTCTGTTATGCTAGCTCTGGTTAGTCTGTATGGCCAGACTATGAAAAGTTCCCGAAGCCTTATGGAGGCTAGGTTCGTGAGAATTAGGCATTTCACGGCTTGGGGCCAGTAAAGCATGTAAGTATAGGTTATGTTTCCCCGGGCAGACGAGATACCCATCACGATAATATATCTACGAAGCTGGTGACAACTCTTTATAGAAGGTTATATATGGAAACGGGGAACACGCCCCGGCAAGATTGTGGTTTTTGATATTAGGCTTCGTGGCCGAGGAGATGTTGGGTTTGGTCGTCTTGATTTCGATTCCAAGGAGGCAGTGTGTACTGGATTAGGCTTAATGGATCATTGTAGTTCGGGGGATGCCGCGCGCGCGAAGCGTTTAGTGTAGCTTGCCCTCAAAATAAGGAGGTATAAATTTGCTAGGATTTACTGAGGTCCTAGCTCAAGGATGAGGAGTTTCGTCTATTTTTCTTTTCCTTTTTTAGATTTTGAGACAAGATTGGTTCACGGTTACTTGTAATAAGCTCGGGGAACATGATCCTGGCATTAGGGTGTGAGTATATGAGAGTACAGTGGGCTTTTTTATGGCAGGTTCGTGTGGATCAAAAGTGCTGTGTAATTTCTGCTGAAAGTTCGTGAGAATTAGACGTTAAGCTGGCCGTATGTATGAAGCCTGTGAGGATTAGTAGGGGCTTTAATGTCATGATAGTGAGAACGTCCATTCCCTTACGAACTGACGCTCATGCAGAGATGCGTACGAACGTACACGAACGCACGCACGCGCGCGCGCACACACACACACACACACACACACACACACACACACACACACACACACACACACACACACACACACACACACACACAAAGTAAACATGTCATGCCGGAGGGGCCAGGCCATGGGAGAGGAGGAATGTATAGGTTTTAAATTATATTCGAGTACTTCCCGTTTACGCAAGTTTGGCCATGAGTTGGTCTTGCTCGGCTTTGGGCCATGGGAGGCGAATCTCGGCTCTGGCTCGTCGCCGGCCTTCTCCCAACTGACAGACTGACTGGCCAGCTGTCATCTTGCAACCGCTGTCTCATTGATAACACGGACAAACCGCTCTTTGATCGGTGCTCTTGTTTGGCGGTGTGGAATACGTCCTCTCCACCACGCCTTTCCTCGCCGCCACCTTGTACGCACGCCGTCCGATTTCACTTGTAAATAGGATCAGCGGATGAGTGTAGGGAAGGCTGGAGTGCAAGAGGAGGAGGGTGTAGAATGGGAAAGGGTGTTCGACAGGGTTATTGCGTTGGAAGAGTGTGAAAGGCGAGCGCGAGGGATGGAAGCGGCGGAGGAGTTGTGTTGGCAGCTAGGGTGGGGGAGAGCGAGCGAGCGAGCGAGCGAGGGAGGGAGGGGAGGAGGGCCCGGAGGAGCAGCGAGGTGTGTGAGCGTCGCACTCGCCGCGTCCCTTCCGTCCGCGCCGCACACACATACACACACCACTCACCACCAGGCAACCCTCACGTCAACACCAACCACCAATAACAGAATATGAAAACCTGCTTCAACACGTTGCATCACCAAAATTAGCTTCATCGCCAGGGACACCTGCATGTGTAAGTTATTGTGTGTTTTATCACCACCCCCACCCCTTCCACTGAGCCATTCCCACCTGCGCAGATGTGCGTGCGCGCACATGCCACATGGACATGTGGAGGAGGATGCCTGGGCATTCGTGGGGCCAGGTTTTACACTGGAGTTCGAAGATACGTCGTTGGTCGTGATATGAGTCGAGTTTGTGGTTCGCTGGGAGGTTGTTTCGTCTACAGGTCAGGGGAGAGGTCACGGAGTTGGAAAACGGTTGACCCCTCTCAACACAGCAGCTGTTCTCTCACGAAAAAAATGGACTTGTTTTGAGAATGAGGATTGTGTTTACTTGTCGCCCGACAAGGAAAAAGATAAAAATACGCAGAACGTTTCTCGAAAGCTTACTTCTCGAAGCTGAAAAGAATTAGATGCTTCGTGGACTAGAATGAAAAGCCTGCGGTGTGTTTATGCCAGTCATGTCGAACTGCCTGTGTGAATTTGACGAGGCCGTGGAGAGAAGCGAGGTGTGGAGGACGGACAAGGTTGTGCTGGAAGGGATTCTCTGGGCTGTAGGGTCGGTTGGCAGTGGAGGAATTATCATTGTGTGTGTGTGTGTGTGTGTGTGTGTGTGTGTGTGTGTGTGTGTGTGTGAGAGAGAGAGAGAGAGACAGACAGACAGACAGACAGACAGACAGACAGACAGACAGACAGACAGACAGAGACAGAGACACGGACAGTCAGTCAGTCACAATCCGCTACGGTTATTCACTGGTTTGAGCAAAGAAGGGTACAGCATCTGAAATAGGACCTGGTGCGTGTGAGGTGTGTGCGAAGGGAAGGTAGTTGGAAGTGGTTTGTGGGAGCGTGTGAGGGAAGTGCGATGTCACGGTGGCAGGGAGGTTGACTGAGTGAGGGATCAAGGCGAGAAGGAATCCGAAGGTTGGGGGGAGGGGGCGTGGATGGGGGTTAAAGGGGGGGGGGGCAGGTAGACCGTGAATGATTTGTTTAATTTTTTTAGTTTGTTCTATGGGCGCAACAGATGGGTCTCTTCTTTTTTGCATAGATTTGAATATATGTATGCATAAAAGGGAGTGTATGCGTGCCAGTAGAGATAGCTGTTGTGTCGTTAGTAATTGTGCTGGAATCAAAAGTTGGACATTTTATTGATTTGATTCTTTTATATCGTCATGTACTTGAGCGTAAACTGGGAAATAAAGGTAACTGAAAATGCGCGTATGGATTAGTACTTCGTTAGATGAAAGATTTTATCGCGTTGCTGGAATGGTGGGGACGGGGTAGGGGAGGAATAATGTCAATCGGGGAAGGGTTCCCGTGGGATGGGAAACGGGAGGACAATGTAGGAGAAGAGGGTGGGTGAGGTGCAGGTGAGGTACCCCTTAATGAGGCTCGGGGGAATTAGCCGCACAACGCTCGCTCGATCCTCGTCGCGTATCTTCTCTTGTAATGTTTCCTGGTTAAGGTCACGGACATCGTTGGATTGCGGGGGCCGCGTCTACCACCACCTTTCCCGCGCCGTCGAGATCCGCCACGCTACTCCCCCCCCCCCCCCATTACTACGCCTCTTCACCTCCCGCCTCGCCTCTCTAGGAGGAGCAACGCCACGCCATGCTTGTCTACCTGTCTACACGCCGCTCCCACGTCGCTCCCTCACGCCGCTCGTACTCCTTCAACTCGCCCGAGAATGCCACGTCACCCACTGGAACTCCACTCTTGCTTCTCCTTCATCACGCCACCTTCGCCCACCCTTCCCCCTTCATAGCACGCCACCTTCGCCCACCCTTCCCCCTTCATAGCACGTCACCCTCGCCCACCCTTCTCCCTTCATAGCACGTCACCCTCGCCCACCTCTCCCCCTACATACCACGCCATCCTCGCCTCTTCCCTATCACGCAGTCCGCCCCACTGCCGCCTCGAT
>NC_051397.1:5955178-5960178 GCF_015228065.2 Penaeus monodon
TTACCCATAATTACTGTGTTCTTTAAGAACCCTTTTCTATGCAGTATATTTTTATTTTAATATGTTGATTTCAAAGCAGTGGTTTTTGCCCCCGTAGACTAACCTTTTTTTCTTCTCTTTGCAGGTAAGACGGCGTGGGTTGGATGTTGCCGTCCGTCACGGGGCCTCGCTTGCCTGACTGTGCCATCCATCCGTCCATCGCTGGTGACGTGTGTGATAAGTCTGTTGTTGCTCGCTGGTCTTTGTGTGATCGAGTAGTGTTCTCTGCCGGAAGAGAAGTCGTTTGCGAGTCGTTCGTTTAGCGTCTCAGTGGCGGCACCTCTTTCTCCCCTTAGAGTGGTGTGAGTTTTGTGTGCGAGAAGGTTGAATCGAGTGCTCATGCCGGTTGCGGGCCAGAACTAGCCCCCGTCCAGCCGCTGCCCATTTCGCAAAGAAAGAGTTGCCGCTGGGATGAAGAGGCCTGTGTCTGAAGTGTATTGTGCCTCCCCGTATTTGGCTGTACCTCAGCTGCAGGCTGTTCAAGCAGCAGTTCCACACCCGCAGGCAGCTGCTGTGCCGTACACACTGCACCAAAGCTTGCAGCCTGCATTCACGACGGCTTTTACTCACGCCCTCGCACCTGTATCCGTCAGTCCGGCACTCACACACTTCAGCCCCATGATGCATTTCATGGACCAGGTAGGCCTACTCTCGTGTCCGGTTCCGCCGGAAGTATTGTGTATTCTTGGATGTTACTGTGTTTTGTGAGAATCCAATAGACGTCAGAGCTGCACTGCAGTAGGAGTTCATTACTAAACGGTGTAGGTGTGTATATGAATAGGCCTTTGTGAGTAAGTGTAGAAAGATAAGTAGGTAAATGTGGGCTTTTATGTTTTATATAAAAATCTTTTAATTGCCGGGTGAATGTATATTATGATGTATTTTTTATAAGCACACATTTTCATATTGATGTTGCATATGGTTTTTCTGCTCAAATGTTTCCGTCATCTTTATGTATGTTTTCTATATAATGATCTGCTCATCTCCTCTGGACATCACCTATTACCCTCCTCAGCCCCATTTGTCCTTAGCCGTGTTTCCCCTCCGCCTCTTCCCTTCCCGTCTCCCTTTATTTCCCCCCCTCCCGCTTGCACCGTCCCGGCCTTGGTCCTTGTTTATCTGCCTTTCATAATCCCTTCAACTCCTCCTCCTAACTCTCGCAAGAGGCCAAGGATGGAGTGGAGCAAGGGAAGCACCCGGCACACTCGGGGCTCGCAAATCACCTGATGGCAGTCTTGCAGGAACTGCGCAGAGAGGTTCACGTTGAGTTCGGTCGGGCGCTTTGTGAGAGAGCGCACTGTTCAGCGTTGGGTCATCCCGGCTATCGCGCGGTGGTCTGGGTGCCACCTGATGTAGGGGAGGCGGGCGGGGATAAAGGGGTGCTTTGTGCGGCGCCCTAAGAGAGGTGCTCTTACGTAGCTTCTCGCGCGCACACACTCATTCTCTTCTCCGCTCTTACCACCCTCTCTTCACTTCTCTCTCTCTCTCTCTCTCTCTCTCTCTCTCTCTCTCTCTCTCTCTCTCTCTCTCTCCTCTCCGCTCTCCTCTCTCTCTCTCTCTCCTCTCTCTCTTCTCTCTCTCTTATCTACTCTCTTCTCTCTCTACTCTCTTCTCTCTCTCTTTTCTCTCTCTCTCTCTCTCTTTCTCCTCTCTCTCTCTCTCCTCTTTCTCTCTCTCTTTCTCTCTCTTCTCTTTCTCTCCTTCTCTCCTCTCTCTCTCTCTCTCTCTCTCTCTCTCTCTCTCTCCTCTCCTCTCTCTCTCTCTCTTCTCTCTCCTCTCTCCTCTCTCTCCTCTCTCTCTCTCTCTCTCTCTCTCTCTCTCTCTCTCTCTCTCTCTCTCTCTCTCTCTCTCTCTCTCTCTCGGAGAGAAAGACCTATACCTTCTAGCTGAACACGGGGTCCTAAGCAAGACAGTTGTGCAAGATAGTGTTTTGTAAAGATTGAAGGAGTACTCCGAAGAGTTGATGAATGAAGAAGATAAAAGGTCTAAGTAGAGTAGAGATTATAAATAGGGATATAGAACAGATTAATAAAGAAGAGGTGAAGAAAACTGTGGAGAAAAAAACCGAAAGGCAGTTGGCCCAGATGATGTACCAGCAGAAGCATGGGAATGTCTGGAATAAATGGCAGTAGGATTCTTAACAAGAATGTTTAACAAGTTCATGGAAAGAGTAAAGATTCCCAATGAATGGAGGAAGTGTGCGCTGGTAACGATTTTCGAGAACAAAGGTGATGTACACAGTTGTAATAGTTAGAGGTATAAAACTTATTAGCCATAGCATGAAGCTTTGGGAATAAACTCTGGAAGCTAGGTTGAGAAATTAGGTAGTAATCAGTGACTTGTGGCATGTCTAGAGGTTACAAAGATAGAATTATTCAAATACCTAGGCTAACTGTCCAAAGTGATGGAGAGGTGAAGAGGAGGATGCAGACAGGGTGGAACGGATGGGAAAAAAGTATCAGGAGTGATCTGTGACAAAAAGGCTAGAGTGAAAGGGAAATTTTATAAGACAGTGGTGAGGTCGGCAGTTTTATATAGACTGGAAACGGTACCATTGACGAAAAGACAGGAAGCCGTTGTAGAGACTGCTGAGATCAAAAAGAAAGTTCATAGATGTAGTTGGAGAGGACACGGTATGACAGAGGAAATAGCTGAGGATAGAATAGATTGGAGAATGATCCGCTGGCGTCTCCTAAACGAGAGCAGCCGAAAGAATAATGATACCAACACACAGAAGTCTCGATCATTCTTTCCCCCTACCTCTCTAGTACACATTGACGCACTAAATAATACTCGCGAACACAGAAGCCCAAGAAGTGCCCCTATGACAGCTAGACAGACAGCATTGTAAGAATTATACGTAAGCTAGTAAAGATGACTCGACCCCTCTCCCTCCTCCTCCTCCTCCTCCTCCTCCTCCTCCTCCTCCTCCTCCTCCTCCTCCTCCTCCTCCTCCTCCTCCTCCTCCTCCTCCTCACCTGTTGTATGCCCGGTTTGGCTTTAAAGATGCAGTGATACTCCCTGTGTGGTAGCGGAGTGGGAATTGGGCATCGGGAGACAGCGGGGTCGTTGTAGCCAGAAGGGGCATGCCCGAAATTCGAGCGCGTTGGGGAAAATGGCAGGTGGTTGGGGACTTTTAAAAGAGGCGAGCGGTAATTGCGGGAGCAGGAAGACGGAGCGCGTGGTCGTGGGCGTAAGAAAATGGCGGATGGCCCTCTGGCGTAGGTGAGGACGGCCGGGTCGGGTGACTGTTACTGTGAGGGAAGCGTGATGTATGAAGGCGTGTGCAGGTGGAGTCGGCCACGGCAGGGCGTTGGGTGTAGTAAGATGGCGGCGGAGGAGTGTGGAACCTTGGGAATGGGGGCGCTGGGGGCATAAAATGGCGGAGAAGTAATATCGCAGGAAGCTATAGGGGGGGAGGGGGAGAGCGAGAGTTGCTGAACTTGGGCCGAGTTGTAGATTGTCATGCCTTCCTCTCGGGATGAGCTTCGTGGCTTGTTAAGGTCTATACGTCTTCGAGCAAGGAGTGTGGATGAAAATTTAGCATGCACCCTCTTGGTATGAACAGCGGGACTTCAGTGATGCTACTGGGAAGACGAGATTACAATGAGGCAGCTAACGAAAATGAAGCCTTATTCATGGACAACTCGTAATTAAAGAAAGGCAAGGATGATAAAAGGCCTGTAAATGGTTGAGAGGGAGGGGAAGAGAATGGCTTGGCCTTGGAAGCATGGAGAGAGGGAGAGAAAATGGGAGGGATAGAGGTAAGTAGGGAGTGCGGGAGGAAGTCTTGTCCTTGGAGAGAAGTGGGTGGTCACGGCCAGGGTTCTGGCGGTGTTGCCACATGCCATGCTGGAGTTCCCTCGCTAAGTACTCGCTTGCTCTGTTGAATACATGTTTTTGATATCTCGCTTCTTTTGGGTCTTGGTGTATAATGGCTCTTGCTTAGATAATTCGTCAGAAAGTATAACGGGGGGGGGATAGTTACCTTAGTATTCAACTGTGCATGATGCATCAGCGTCAGGAGACTTCGGAATGGTGTTGTTGACTGCCAAAAAGAGGTTAAGGAAACCAAGTTCGTTTGCACGAGTCGTGTGCGTTGGTGCTTCGTCTCCGTAAATCGTGGCTCAGGATTCTCTAGGTGCGGCGAAATGTGTTCGTCATCGCCGGAAGGCCACGCTGAGGCAGGCAGGCAGGCGGGCGGGCTGGCGGCAGGGCAATGGCGTTTCGCGGCCACTAGTCGACCGTGGAGATCCCCAAGGCCTCAAACAGCGCGCCGCGCTCAGTTTTCCGACTTATAAATAGATCCTACGTGTTGTACTAAGGGAGGGCTGGGCCGAGGCAGTACCCCATAGTTGTCAAGGTGCACCTTAAATCCCTCCCTCCCGAGTTGTTTGTTTGGGTAGTGCTTTTACTCGATCTCAAATAGTTGTAATAAGCTGGAATCAATAAGAGCTACGCTGATGTCATGTAGTATTTTTAATGAAAATTTTCCCGGTTAGAGGATGCGTGCAACATTCTAACCTTGACGGCTAATGCTTCGTCTATGGGAGGTAGGCGGTCGGGCGTATTTGCACTAGCCAGTGTTCTGATGCTCAAATATTTGTTGCAAGTTGTTATTCTCGGATTTTGCGTCACGCCACAAACAGAAGGCAGTATGCAACCATAACATATATTTTTTTCTTCGTTTTTACCCCCTCGGTGCAGTCAAATAAATGTTCTGAAGTTGCGTGTTGAATGGAAATGGACTGATTTATTCGGCTAGTTAATGTGTATAACACTCCCATGTTCATGAGGGGTTTAAGGTGGGGGCCTTTAGCTTAATGTCCACGCCCTCCCTTTTTTCTAGCCACCTCCACGTCCTGCAGCTCTGTTGCCGCTACAGCTTCCAAACAGCCTTAGCAATTACCTCTCTCTCTCTCTCTCTCTCTCTCTCTCTCTCTCTCTCTCTCTCTCTCTCT
>NC_051397.1:5962678-5970178 GCF_015228065.2 Penaeus monodon
ACAGAGGCGTGGTGTCTACTGCTTGTGTTGTGGTGGGTGTGGTGCATTGATCATGAAAGCTACCCCAGCGCTCAACATATTTCCCGTTTGTACATTTGTATATCACGCTCACCTGGAGGCTTTTCCTTGAATTGTGGTTATCGGGGCTTTTTTGGGGTCATTTGATCCATTGCCCGGCATGTCGACCTGCGCTTCGTGTGTTCTTCGGATTATTCAGCCTGTTGCGTTTAGTTTTTTTTTTTTTCCCAGGTGTTTTTTCAGTTTTCTCGGTACTAGATGAATGTAATTTTACTAGCATTATAAACAACCTACCATTTCGGTTCGCCTGCAAGTACAATCAATTGTTGGTCCAATCAGGACAACTTTATGCGTCCGTAGTATTGTAAAAGCATCGTTGCACAGCGGCTGCAGATCCTGGCCAGCACTACTGATAGCGGCCACAGGTGGCTGTCGCAAAGATTTAATCCCCCACATAGACTTTTTATGCCTCTTGTGTAAACCGCCAACCAATACTGGGGGTAAACCGAGCCACAGAATGGTTATGTGTGCCGGTAGCCTTAGGTAACGGCACTCGTATTACGGCTCTATCAGTGATTATATCGGGCAATGTATTTTTTGCCAAGTTCATGATGTTAAACTGCGCAGGAACGCCAAGGCTGAGTAGGGTCATAAAACTCGATTTCGACTGAAATTTCTGAGCGCCGAGTCCGTGTATTTCCCCGTGGTCGGGCTCCAATGGTAGTATTGTAACTGATGGTTCGCTTTTGCAATGGGGCTGAATGGGACGTTTTGGCCAGGGCGTTTAAGCCATGCTGGGTGCGACAACCTGTTTGCTGCTGCTGCTGCTGCCGTAGAAAGAAGCAGAATCGATATCCCCAGCAGGATGCCGGGGGTGTTTTAGGGGCAACGCCGGGGAGAGGGGTGACATCGCCGACCGGGGGAGGGGCAGCTGGTGTGCTAGAGCAATTTTTAGTCCCTGGCTTTGGCGCGTCGACGTGTACGCCCGCATACGCTGCGCAAGCTGTACAGGTTGGAGGCGGTTCGCGACAGGAAGGTGGGGGGCGCGAAGCCATCAACCCCGCCACGTCCGGGAGGGCAAAAACGGTGACAGGATGTTGAGGAAAATGCTGACTGCCGAGACTGTTGTTTTTGGGCGGCAGAGCCAGGATGGTCGCCTCGGATAGTCAGTCGGTGGGATGGAGCTGTCTGGTGGCGAACATGTCATGCTGTGGCTTTTCAGGTTGAATATGAATGTTTAGGGCCAGGCACGAGGCTTCCATTTATCCTTTGCTACTCTATTTTGCAATATTGCAATGTAACTTGCATCGGTCATAGGATATTTTATGAGCTCTTAGAAAAAAAGTGGGAATAACTGGATGCATGGCATAGGAAATCGATAGCATGCAAAGCCGCATGTATATCAAATATTATCGTAACTTCTCTGAAGCTCTCGCATGCCTAAGTTCCGGCGACATATAACGAGTTTGAATAAAATGGATGTAGATATATTAAAGACTACACTTCAAATGGAATAACGATGCTTAGTTGGATATTGCCACTGTACACAGGAGAGTTGTCATTCAGGGGCAAAGTTGGTCGTGGATTTGGGCACGAGATCCTTTCACTTCTGATGCTTGCGTGTACGTTTTCGTGGATGTTAAGGCATTGTCCACATTAATATATTTTTACACTTGTTGGATTTGTGCGCACGCGTCTTGTTGAAATTGTTAAGCTTCGTTTGGATAAATGGCCTGTGTGTCACCGGTGCAAGCGTCGTTGCTGATGCGTGTGGGGCTGGTATGGGGGAATGTTAATGCGATCATCGGATCCGACTCGCCCTGCCTTCATTGCTCGCATTTTGCCGCCCGTCATACCTCTGCCCGATGAGTGGGGCTCTTTTCGTTTGTCGGTTACTCACTGGTTTTGTAGGTGTGAATTACAAGCGGGTTTCCATTACGTGAGCCAGTGATTTTTAACACGGCCCGGCTCGTTCTAAGAATTGGTGAATGTACTAAGCGTAGATGGTTTCGTGCAATACGTATATTGAACTAGTAATTAGTATTGCGTTCTACTAACAAGTTACTCATTGTTTACCACGGGGTATGAGGGTGCGGTTATGCATTTTATGAAGTGAATTATCTTATGAAAGTAATTATGCCTTTGATGCGTGATGTTTCTTAGAGCATTGGGTAAAAGACGGTGCTTGACATTTTGAGTCGTTTATTTTCCGTGTAAACATTTGCGCTGCGTGGGATGACAAGGGACGTGGAGTGTAGATTTTAAACTCTGTCTAGATATGGTAAGCCAGCTAGTCTGAAAACATACTAGATACTAGTTTTAACGTCTTGGAGAGACCATGATTACATAATTAGTTTAAATGTTGGCGTGACTCTTAAGGAAGTTTTCTGGGAACTATGATATTAAAATCTGTTCCATCACATTGGATTGCTGTGCCCAGCAAGTTACGCATACCCCAACAATTCTTCCTCATGCTGTTAGCAGACGACGACTGGGTATCAGATCAAGATGCACTCTGTGTCCTTTCAACACTTCGTATAGACAGCGAAAGTTATATTCGGCGTTGAATGTCTTCCTTTGCATTAACCACATGATTGCAGACTATCCTATACATACATGATCCCCTGCGCAATACTCGTTTAGTGTGTGGAAATGACAGAGCTTTTGCATTAGTGTCCGTTTCCTGTTTACACTTGTGACAGTTGCCACAGTTAAAATGTGCCAAAATTCAGTACACTGAAGGTTCAAGGTCAGCTGGTAAATGCATACACATGTGTGGTTGTTTGTTTACATAATACACACATGCTCTTGTACAGAATGAAATAAAACTTCCTTTTTTGTAATGATGGAGGAAAGTGAATAAATATGTGTTAACACGGCATAAATTAATGTTAATGCTATTACCGCAAGGTCCTTGCCTGTCATTTACACCGCACTGGACTCAGTTGGCAGTAGAATAGTATCATAGTTGAGGTAGAGAGAGGCGTGAATGGAGTCGTAGCTGGCAAGGGCATTCGAGGCGGCCATCGCAACTGGCGCCGGGCCCAAACTCAAGATGGTCTTAGCGCACCTACGAGACAACCTTCTCCAGTGTTTCATGTCAAGTACGAGCGAGGGAGCGCTACCCTGGCAGGTGTGCACAGTTGCCCCCTACCCCCTCTCTCCTTTCCTCTTCCCCCCCTCATAATGGGACCAAAGGCCTGTGTGTTTAGGATGTTTTTAGTTCTGTAGGTCACATTTGTATCAAGACGTTGCTAGGTTAACGACGAAAAGTACGTAAGCCCTCAGTTCGAATAGAATTGAAAATCTGATGCCATGCAGCTAGCCCCCCCCCCCCCCCCCCATGTAACCTTAATTTGTATGCATCACAGTACTATAAACATTTGTTAAATAAATATCAATCCTTCCCAACTTCCTGTACATCATTTATTTGCTGTTGCCTCCGTCTCGTCTCAAACGTTTGCATGTTCAGAATTTCCTTTTTTTTATGTATAAGAAAAGGTTGGCTTGATCCTGGAGCCAAGGTTTTGTTATCTTGCGGGGCTTATCGAACACGCTAGTCTAACGTAACCCAGAGGCCACGTTGCGGGGCTGTAAAAGGGAAGACTTCTTGTCGGGCTGCCTCCCGTCTCGACACTGATTCTGGGGGAACTAGGCGGCTAGGCGTGTAAGACTATGCTCGTGTTTGGCGTGGTTGTCGTAACGTCAAGAAAGGAGTGCAAAGATCATTAAATATAAAGGATTTTTGAAGGGGGCGGGGAATACTTGGGTAACTGGAAGACCGCCGTTTAAACGGAGCTTTTGACAACAGTTGGTCCTGTTTGTACGTGGAATCGTGAGGTCCTGGGATCGAAGAGATTCCCCCCCCCCCCCTCAATATGCTGTCTTATAGCAATATGTATTCCGTGACTTCAGTTTAGATATATTCCCAAAGGTTATGTGTGTTGGGGGGGGAAATGTGATTTAATTGTTATAATTGTTATGAAATATAAAGATTTCAACGCTTTTGAAACGTTCAATTTCTATGGATTAAATTGAATCCCAACCATAATTCTAAACACTTTCCCTATCCCTTTATCATATCTCACTTTTCAGTTCTAGATGCCATTCTACCGATTCTTCACTCACCCTTAGCATTCCACATTTATCAGCTTCGTTTGCCCACCATGTTGTACAGAAGAGTGACACCGTGTCGAAAATGTCAAGAGAATCGTAAAAAAGGAAGCTCTGGCTTTCTTGCTAGACCTCTGGCAGTCCTTTTTTTTTTTTTTTTTTTTTTAACCAAGTGCAAAGTGCATAAATATTTAGTTGGCATTGAATGGGGCACATTTCCTTAAATGGAAATATTCTTGGGGGCTCTCGAATTTTAATTGCATGATAAATTTGACTAAATGGCATTTTTTTTTTCTTTGCAGGTTTGTTTGGAGATTTTTTCCCGGTTTGCTGTTTGGTAATGTATGCGCAAGATCTGGTAAAGGTGGATTATGATGATATTCTCTATATTTCTTTGCTTTCCTCTTTATCTTTTCCTCTCTCTCTCTCTCTCACTCTCACACTCACTCCCACTCCCCCTCTCACTCTCACTCTCACTCTCTCACTCTCACTCTCCCTCTCACTCTCCCTCCCCCCCCTCTCCCTCTCCCTCCCCCCCTGTCTCTCTATACCCCCCACCCCACCCCTTTATTCCCATTCCCTTTGCCAATTTAACTATACTTAGCCATAGAATTTGGTTTCTGTTTATGTAAGCCTTTGGTATTGGGTTGTATTCACTGTCGTATAAAGATGATCACCATTCCGTTTACGGAATTAGTAGCCCCGATTTGGATATTGGGCCTCAAACACTGAATCATTAGTTACGAATTAATATTGATCTTATTGGAATATTTTGCATCCAGCTTGATGTATTTTCTTTCATTTGATGTTAACAGTCTGAACCGATTATGCATGGCCTGGTTTTCATTTGCTAGGCACATATATTATTCGGTATGCAAATTACCGTATGGTATTTATCACGCTCCCTCTCGTGTTTGCTGCGAAAGAATATTAAATGTATCCTCGACCATAGTTTTATTGTCTAAAACAAATGACCTACCTTATCTCCTTATCAGTATCTGGCACTCCTCCGGCTATTCAAAATTTGTGCCACGAAGACTTTCTGGCCGCGTTTTTCAAAGCTCTGTGTTATCTCCTAAGAATACGGTGGCACGGTTATCTTTAAGTCGTGAATCAAAGACACGAAAACCCAGCAGAAGGAAGTTTTAACAGGTTTTGCCACACTGAATGAGACCAGGAGCTAATGGTTCACTTCCTCGCTCTATATTTACTGAGAGTTTTGACAGTCGTTCTGTCATGTCGGTTAGAGAGCCAGACTGTTGTCAAGGTTCTTTACTTTTATTCATTCAGGGGGCTTGAGGCGTGAATGAATATACTACAGATTGCATTTTGTTATTTACTTTGTCGTTGTCTCAAAAAAATAATAATAAAATAAAATAAAATAAATAAATTGAATATATGAATAGATAATAATGTGAAGGTGATGGTTACTCGTAAGGGAGAGGGAGAGGGAGAGGGAGAGGGAGTCGGAACAGTTTTCATCTAAGTTTTCCCTCCGCCGATATCCACTCCCATTTTCTATGGAGAACTGCCCAGTGTTAAAAAAAGACAGCGTGGGGGCCACTCATTCACATTCTCCTCATTCAAGTAACATGTATATTATTTTTAGTTACACAGTTCTTTCTTTCGTATTAATCCGTATTTGATTGTTAAAAAAGGCATTTTTACATTATCGCACTTAATATATAAATTATGATTTTAAAAAATTTGAATTTCTTTTCACCCCCCTCCCCCGCCTTCCCCCTCTCCCTTTCTCTCTAAACCAAGCAATCTTTGACCAAGCCGTCGCATTGTAATTCTTATGACCTTCATTATTTGGCATGAATGAAACCGTAAGTGTGCTGGATAAGATTATTTCCGGTTGCGCGAGAGTTGCTCTTATGTTGCACGTACTCGGCATTAGCGTTGGGCATGCAATCCTGTTTTATGGGATTTTTGTATGCTGGGATGCAGGATATTCCGCCAAATTTTCGGTAATGCCTGATAATCTCTATTTGCATTAGTTTTACGTGATTGCATCGAGTTTTACGTTTTCTATGATGGATGGGGGGAGGAGGGGTTGGGCAAATGAACTAATATTTGTAAATTTAGGGGATCACCCTTAGCACAGCAGATAAGAAAAAAGGTGGAGGATTTGCGGAAACTTAAAATTCACAAATTAGTTAACATACCCGTTATCCGATACCAAGGAAGGAACGTCCTTAACATATCCGGAAGCAATACTAAGGGACAAATACCAACTTGTTATAAGAAAATGGCGAAATTGTATGTATTATATATATATATATGTATTATATATATTTGTATATTATATATATGTATTATATATATTTGTATATTATATATGTTTATATATATATTTAATATTATTATGTATATATTATAAATATATATTTAAATGTATATATTATATTATTTTTAATATTATATAGTAAAAATATAAATTTTTATATATTATATATAAATTTAAAATAAAATTTATAATTTTATTATATTTATATTATATAAATTAGATTAAAAATTTTTATATAATATAGTATTATATTATAAATTTAAATTAAAATTTTTGTTTATATTTAAATTTTTATATATTATAAAAGGGGTATTATTATATATTTAATTTTTAATAAGGGGATTTTTTATAATATTATAATTAATTTTTTTATTTTAATTAATTTATATTTTATAAAGTTTTATATTATAATATTAATAATTATTTTTTGTTTTAATAATATATTTCTATATTAATTATGTATTAATTATATAATTTTTATATTATAGTAAATTTTTAATATTTTAATTTAAATATGTTTTAAATTTTAATATTTTTAAATTTTTATATATAGTTTATATATATATATTTCATTTTAATTATGTTTTATATATATATATTTATTTTTAATAGATAATGTTTTAGATTTTTTTTTATATGTATATTTAAAATAATTATCATATTATATATATTTATATTATTATATCTTAATATTATATATTATATATATATATTTAATATTATAATATTGTATTATTATATATATTTTATATATGATTTTATATATATATTTATTTTTTATATATTTATATATATATTTCTATATTATATATATTTCTATATTATATATATTTCTATATTATATATATTTCTATATTATATATATTTCTGTATTATATATATTTCTATATTATATATATGTATTGTATTATATATATTTATACATATTGTATTATATATATTTATATATATTATATGTTTTTTATGTATTAGATATTATATATATTTATATGTATGTATGTATATGTGTATAATATATATATTGATATATATATATTTTATTGATATATATACATATTGTAGTCAAATATTTGGTC
>NC_051397.1:5975178-6065178 GCF_015228065.2 Penaeus monodon
CGCTGGCTGGCCTCACCTTACTACACCCAGCAGTCCCACACGGCGACACACACGCCACCGCAAGTCTCAGCCAAGTTCTTCTCCGTTTCTCTTCTCTGCCCTCACTCACGCTTGCTACTCCTCTCTTTTTCCATTCCTGATACCCTTGAGGATACAGTGAAGTGATACTAGTGAGGATCAAGTGCCCTGTGAGTGAGGATTGTGAAGTATTGGTGCCGTGCGTGGTCGTTGGAGCAGGGGTTACCGGACTCGCCTGGCCTTTGGCGGGAAGCAAGACTCTCTGCCTTTCTTCTGTACACTCTAGGGTGGTAGGTACCTTCGCTTCTTGTGTTGCTTTGCCGGCGCGCCCGTGCTTGGAGGCGCAGGGGGGGATTTTTAAGGAAGGTAGAGAGGGAATTTTCATCCGTCGAGCACGAGGGAGTGGTGACGCGAGGGAGGGAGATCGTGATGGCGGGCTAGTGTGGGGATAAAGGCAACGCTCGTGTCCGTGCGATGGCGGCGGCGGCGGCGGCGGCGGCGGTTCGGCGTGGCTGAAAGATCGCTCGCCCCGGCTTGCCAGATCCACAAGAGGCGTTAGGGCGGGTTGGAGGAGCGTTCAGGGGATCCTTAAGGGCAGTTAGGACGCCCGTAGGTGCTGGCGGGCTGCATTCTTTTTTATTTACGGAAGGATAGGCAAAGACGTCATGCGCCTCGATCGGTCGGTTTGTGCGTCGGTTCCCATGCGGCGTGCATGTTTTTGCCATGGAAGTGTGTAGAGACACTTCCCCACACGCCTTTCACGCAAAGGGAAGGCTTTTCCCCGGCCGTTGGAGGAAAAGGATCTGTTGTTAGGGGCGGTAGTTTCTAGACTCTGAGCCGGGGACCGAGCCTCACGCCGCGTGGTGTAACAAAGACGCGGCATCGCCACACCACAACCTCCTCCTCTCCATGCGTCAGCCGGAGATCCCCAAGCCGCTTCTCCATGCAGAGACAAAGCGTGCGGAGGGGATGGAAGACACGGGAGAGAGGGGGTCGTTCATTCACGTAAGGAAATGGCGGACGTAGCTTGAGAGCAGGAGTGCGCTAGGTTTGTGCGAGGAAGGGCAACTTGGAATTTAGTGGAAGCGAAAGAATGAGTCAGAAGTAGCCTCACATCCACCCCATTCTCTCTCTCTCTCTCTCTCTCTCTCTCTCTCATCTCTATCTCTCTCTTCTCTCTCTCTCCTTCTCTCTCTCTCCTCTCTCTCTCTCTCTCTCTCTCTCTCTCTCTCTCTTCCTCTCTCTCTCTCTCTTCTCTCTCTCTCTCTCTCTCTCTTCTCTCTCTCTCTCTCCTCTCTTCCTCCTCTCTCTCTCTCTCTCTCTCTTCTCTCTCTCTCTCTCTCTCTCTCTTCTCTCTCCTTCTATCTCTCTCTCTTCATCTCTCTCTCTCTCTTCTCTCTCTCTCTCTCTCTCTCTCTCTCTCTCTCTCTCTCTCTCTCTCTTCTCTCTTCTCTCTCTCTCTCTCTTCTCTCTCTCTCTCTTCTCTTTCTCTCCTCTCTCTCTTCTCTTTCTTTTTCTCTCTCTCTCTCTCTCTCTCTCTCTCTCTCTCTCTCTCTCTCTCTCTCTCTCTCTCCCCCCTCTCCATTTTCTCCATTTCTTGTCTTTCCCCTCTTTCTCTTTCTTTAGTCCTCGTTCTTTCTTCTCTCTGCCTCCTATTTAGTTTTCTCCCCCATGTTTCCGTCTCCTCACTGTGGACGCCTTTACCCCCCCTCCCCCTTCTTTCTTTTCATCCCCCCCCCCCCTATTCGGTCTCTCTGCTCTCTCCCGTTCTTCTTTTTCTTTCCCATCCCCTTTTTTTCTATCGCCTCCCGTCGTTCCCCTTTCTCGCCTCTGGCTCGCTGCTCCCCTCCCGCCTCCCTTTTTCTCTTTTCTCTACCGCCTCTCATGACGCTCCAGCTCTCTCATTTGCGGACACTTTCATATATACGTACATGCATATTTACACACACACACACACACACACACACACACACACACACACACACACACACACACACCGAGAGTTATCGGTCGTCATCTGCAGCGGCACAAGAATCAACAGCTTGATCGCCACGTTGTTGTGTGGTTATCTAATGCAACGACTTGAATGAATAAATATAAGATGGATTTATAATTGTTTTAAATGTATATATATATTTTTTTTACTGTTCTCATAACTCCTCACCCTCTTCCCTTGCCTCGTGTAAAGCGCGCTTGGTCAAAGAAGGGGCGGAAATGGTGTGTTCATCAGGATCAGAAGTATATGATAAGGGTTCCACGGCGAGATTACGTTACGTTTCTGGAAGATACGAGCTGTAGATTTTCTCACTTGGTGTACCCTGCCTGGTAACCATGCCTTTGAGGTGTGTCTAGTAGGTTTCGGCGGCATAGTCGTCTCATCGGAGGTATGAGAGTATCGTATTGCGTGTGGTTTAAATATTTTAGTATGTTTAAATCCTCGACTCATAGGATTGAACAGGTGGTTCTGAGAGACACAATATGGCTGTTCTTCACACTTGAGCTGCAGAAGTGTAGACAACAAAGGGAACTTGGCCAGACCACGCTACCGCTCTGACGTAATGTACCGAGAACTTAACATTGTTGCCACATGTCGCCCCTTTAGTTGCACCGCTGCATTCCATCACCGATTCTTTTGTTCGCTTATTCAACCACGTAAATGTCCTGCTCGACAACAGGTTTCGTATCTTCTGCTCATTGCAGCTGCGCCCATTGAGTCATGTATCCTTCTGGAGATAATTTTTTTCTCTGTATTGAAAGTTGACGTTTCAGTGACATGTTTTCCTCGAATGCCCTGCGCGAGAACTTTCAGCCAGGGGATCAAACGCAAGTTGTACTGCCAAGCTTTCACGAAACGAAGCCTTACTCGCTTATGTTGGCAAGTCTGTTGGTTTGCCTGCTCATGACACATGGCTGTTGTGTGTGAGGTAGATGGCCACGTGGCCCGTGCGACCGAGCCAGCCATCCAGCCAGCCAGCGACCACGCAGGATGCGAGCGAGGCTTCTGGGTGAACGTCCTGGACCCTGTTGCGCTGCTGCCGATGACGTATCCTTCGAACTCAGTGGCGCCAACCAGGAGATAAAGTAACGTTCTAAAATTGTCTCTAGATAGAGCTAAAGTGGGGAGCGGTATGTTTGTGTGCTCGCTTACGCACATTTAGAGCCAGACCAAAAGATTCGGCAGGTGCGGTAAGAATTTTCTTAGGTTTGGTCATCATTTTTGTGTGTTTGTATATATGAACCTGTTGGGGAAACGGGAATTTCATTTCATAGACAAATGTTTTCGGAAAGCGTAATATTTTTGTCAACATTTGAGCTTGCCGCTTATATAATGCACAGGGAGGAAGTGCATGCGTGCTTTCGTGTGTGCGCGCACATCAGTGCGTCGAGCTTGTCCCTATGGTGGCGGCTGGGGCCCGTTGAAAGGCGCAACCCCTGTGGCAGAGGAAGGCGAAGCGGATGTGTGATGTTAGCAGGGAAGTGCGTAGGTGCCAAGACAAAAACGCCGGGTGGGAGACGTCATCGTCCGTGTCAGGAGGTCTCGCACTGCCAGACATTTATCCCTCTCCCCTTCTCAAGGTGGCGTCCGTTAGTTCTAAATTAGAGTAGGCTTTGGGGAAGCACTTTTACGTATAAGGTGCAGAGTATACTTGACCAAGTTCACTTTGAAATAGGATCTACGAAGATGACGGCGCAGCGAAACGAGAATCATTGGCGTACGAGATGCGACGAAAAACAGCGTTTAGGTTTAGGTGGGCTGGCGTGCGGGAGGGTTTGTTTGGATGCCCTGCAACTGATGCCAGAGTTAAACCCCTTACATCTTTTCTCCTTGAGAGGGCTCACGCGCTGTGCAGTCCGAGTTTAATGGCTATGATTTATTTGGTTTTCTGTCGCCTTTCCGCACCTCCAAATATATTCACATACTACTCTAATGCTGCTCGTTTACTCACTGTTTGTTATGCATTGGACAAAGCGTCAAATGATACGAGCACGCGTGATTGTGTTACGATTTTCAGAGTGGTTTGTTGTGCAATATCCATTTATATTGAAATGAACATTTGACGTTTTGATTATTCTCCTGGCAGTTGTGCTGTGGATTTCCAGTTTTTTTTTTTTTATGAACTGAAGCGTTTTCAACCAAGCTTAATCACGAAAATAGTATTGTGGAACTTCTAATAGGTAATGTGGTCATGGCTGTGTGACTCAACAGGCAATAGTAGTAGCTGGACAGCAGACCTTTCTTGGAACCCTTGTCCCAATGCTCCCCTTCCCCTCCCCCTTTCACCCCTCCTCCGTATCCTCCTATCTCCCTCCCCCCCCCTTCTTCCCATCCCCTCTCCCGAGCTGAAGTACGCGCAGTCGCACCGGCAACCCCTTTCCCCTGCTCGCGTCCCCTCGGTTGGGTAATCCCGACTGATACGCATCACCTGCGCCTCGGGTGCTTTGTACGTTCACCTAACAGCTGTCCCGTCCAGCGGAAAATTTTGCATTAATGGGTGCTGCTCTGCCCTTACCTTACTGATGTTTGCAAAATGTTGTTTGTGGGATTGTTATTGCCTGGCCTGTGATCCATTGAAGAAATTAAGTGGAACTAATAGGAAGGAAAGTAGACTATTTTCATAATTTGAGGGAAATAGGTGGAGCGGGGAGGGAAAATGAATCCTCCATGGCTTCGTATACGGTCAGTTTGGCGAGAAGCTATGACGGACGGCGAGCCCTCTCCTCAGACTAGCTGGGTTTTCCCACTCTCGCCATACCAAAGTGGTTCTAACCCCGGAAGTTGCAGAGCACCAACATGCGAGAAAACACTCCTCCGTTTTCTATCCTTCCACACTCCAGTATTAGTAGAGACTCCCCTCAAATGATTGGATCTCTCTCTCTCTCTCTCCCTCCCTCCCTCCTGTTTCTTCTCCTTTTCTTTTCCTTTCTTTTCCTTTGTCTGTTTAGCTATTTGTTTCTCTTTATTTATTGTTTTGTTGCAGGCTTTATTGAATGGTGAATGATGAAAGGGGGGGGGTATATACTTGCGGTGACGATAATGAATGCCCAAGGGTAATGCCTTAAGCCTTAGATGGACCGAATAGGGGGATTTTTTTAGTGGAATTCTAGCCGAGTGTGTTGTCTGTGTGGCGTGGGCGGGGCGCAGCGAGGCGGGTTGGCGCCGGGCCAGCGTGGCGACGTGCCCCCCCCCTCTCGCTCCCCAACACCTCTCCACCCGTCATATCACCCCCTCGCATTTACCTCCCTGCCAGTTCCCTTAGCAGATTCGCCGTTCCACTCTTCGAGTTGAAATTATAGCCCTAATATCAAGTTCTCCGCCACACTGTATCTTTCGTCCTCGATTCCTCCTCTTTGTCACCACCTTCCTGTTCTCCTGCTTTCGTCTTTTCTCCTCTTACTTCGCTCTGTGTAACGCACGCGAGATGGAGGAAATTTTAGGTAGGGTCAGGAATTTGAAGACAGAAAATGGGAGTCAAACGGGTTGGTGGAAAAGGGAAAGAAATGGAGGCATGAGACGGAGGTAAAGAGCAAATTTTGCAAGAATGGAAATAATTATTTATTTTCTAAAATAATTTAAGTGTATTTCTGCGCCCCAGTGTAGATTCAACATTTTCTTTCAAACTCATTTCGCATATATGATTGATAAGTTGTTCTTGAACGCACGAGGGTCGCAGTGGCGGCGGACGACATCTGTCGGAGCCCCGCTTGTGTAAAGGGACACCCGAGTTTATTGTCGTAGGGCTGGATAGGGGCGGGGAAGGGCCGGGTGTCCTGGCTGTCATAAGGGAATTAGGTATTTGGTGAAGAGGGAGGGGAATATTGGGGTGACAGATGGGCTGAGTCATGAGGGGATTATTTCGCTTCATTCCCAACACCCGCCTGCCCTGTCCCCTCCCCCTCCCAATCTTCCCCTCCAGACTTCCCCTACCCCCCCCCCCCCTCACACATCCGAGTGGCGTGTCGAACCTCGTGTGCTTCTCATACCACGCCTTCCCTCACAACAAGCGATGGGCGTTCGCATGCTTCTACGATTTTCCTACACACGAACGCCTATCATTCGTTAGAGCACTTGCTCTAAATTGTTATTGTTCCCAATATTTTCAATAAAATTCCCGCGTCACGGATGATCTTTCAGCTGCTGCTCTTCTAAAGTACAGCTTCGTTACCAAGAGCCCTCCTTGGCCCGCCGGAGGAACGCTACTTTCCCCATTCTATCCACTGAATTATTGTAATAGCTTTCTCCCCTCCACCAAAGCGTCTTGCTATATTTGCTGTGTTTCCCTTTCCCACCTAATCCAGTGGGCTATTGTAACTAGTTCCTCCGTCCGTGGCTGGCATGGGGGCAAGCCTTTCTCGCTGTGGCGCGGGATTTACGACTTATTCTCTTCATCAAAGCAAGCTGTGGTTGAGTATTATTGTAGGCGGCGGGCTGGTATCGAGTGCATTAATGGCGAAAGCTTTTCTCCTCCTGGGTGGCGAAATTAGATCCTATGAAAGTCCCAGATAACTCCATCCCATTCCCTACTATCCTGGCAGCCGCCACTATTGATCGTACGGGAGTGCGTGTGTTTGCCCCTCGACCTCACCTGGGACATGGGACGGACCACACCTACCAGCCAATTGACTGGCGTTCCTGCTAGTTGCCAGCGAGTAGCACTGGCTTGGCCTAGGACACATGGCTGGAAGAATGTAGCCTTGACAGCGCCTCAACGTTTTTGTTGAGCCGCAAGCTGCCGAGTCCGTGTAAAGGGTAGAAATGCAGTTTCTTTCTTCCAGATGTTTGGATATTTAGCTTTTCTAGCGCGACGTGATCTTTTAAAAGGAACGGCTCGGCGGGAAAGTCGGTTGGGGATAGTTTGAAGACCGTGCGGTATAGCAGCTTTGAAGTTCTGTTAGGATTCGATGTTCGTTTTATTATCTCTTAATGGAGTTCGAGGCCGGGAAGTCACATTTAGTTCTTATATTGCCTTTTTATTTGCCATTATTCTGTTAATCGATGTAAGGTAAAACTAAGAAAAGGTTTTAGCGCATGAAGAGTACACCCCAGACGCCAGTACAATTTTCCCCGACGCAAACAAACAAACTGAGCTTAAGCAGAACGTTTTCCAAGCCTTGTCATCTGTTGCTGCTGATATTGACCCGTAGTTGGTGTGGCTACCTCCCCCCCCTACGCCCCTCTCCCCCGTGTCCCTGTCCCTCCCCCTGTCCCCTCCTTTTCTCTTCCACTCATCCCGCTCCCGTCAGGTCAATACCTCCAGCGGGGCTACCCTACCTGGAGCTTCGCGTAGAGCATCATCCCGGAAAGTAAAGTAGTAAGCTGGCAGGACTCGCGCTCTCCTTTCCTCCTCGCGAGTAAGGGCACCCTTTACATTTTTCTTCTGTCTGTGTGTTTCGGGAGGCGAGGATAATTAGGGAGGATTATTGTGTTTTGAATGATTGAAGGTCTGATACCGTGTTCTGATGATTTAGGATGCGATTATTTTTGCTGGAATAATCTCGTTAGGAAGGCAGAAAGTGGTTCGGAGAGCTGGAGCGGCCGGCGTGAACGACGTTAACGAGTAGTTTTGCTATTTTCATTGTGTGGATGGTCGGTGACAAAGTCGGAGATGGCGTGCCTGTTTGCTGAGCCTTTCCGCCTTTCTACTTGCTATTTCAGTTCACGCGCCTTCTACTACTCCAAGTTGTAGACTCTACTAAGCAGTGTGGGATTTCCTTTTTCAACAGTTGGCTGGAACCCCATTTCGAAACCCCCTTCGGCTTTCATTGAATTGCAAGAAGATTTTTGAGATGGCGATGCAGTGTACCATAACGTTTGCAGAATACTTGCTTATCCTGTAGTTGGTGCTTACGTGATATGCGTGCTAGTAAAGATTTTAAATACTTTTCAGTGAGTATACAGATGTGTAATTCTTAGACTACTTAGACTTTTTGTAGCCTATACACACTTCGTGTAAAATCATACATGTTATACGTTGCTTGGCAATGTGTTACAAGTGATTCTTAATCTGTCATCAAGCCTTGATTCCCCGTACAAATACTGCAACCCCCGAAGCTCTTGTTTCGAGACTCGTGTCACGCAATTAGTTTTATTTTAAGAGCTTCGATTCCCTCTATCTGATCAAGTTGTTACACAGACACGATCATTGTTTTGGATGTTAAACAAAACATGGTATTATGATTGTAATCTGATTAAGATGTTCTGTAATAGGAACTAACAATGGGAACGAAACTATTTTCTTTCTGTCTCCAGTGAATAAGTCTTTCCTGGTTACTTATCTATTAATCCCCCTCCCCCTCGTGAGTACCAGACACCTTACCATTAGCTCTGTGGCATACATACTACATATTCTACTTTTTCTGGTCTTCACACTTACAAGCAATACGAAACGGCACAGTTCTTGTGGTTTTATCAAGCATTTTGTGTCGATTCCGTACGTGACGGGAGATGCCACAGGTGTTCAAGTAATCAGTACAGCACTTGCCTTTGTTTTGAACACCTGTCAAAGCTCCGTGTTCAGATGAACAGTGCTATATTTAGTTTTACCATCCTGCATTTTTTTTGCGACACAAACGTTTGACAGGTTTATTTTTTATGAAGCTGTGTGTAGGTGTGACTAAGCTTATATTGACGACTATTTTCATGGTTGACAACACCCTCAATGTTTTACTTGGCACGTCACCCACTGTCGAGACACTTGTAGTAGACGTGGAAACATTGAAAACATACTGCCAAGAGGAACTACGAAGTTTTATCATGTTTGGTCCCTTTGCACGAGGGATTGAAGGAAGAAGTACTGTAGGAGTGCATTGTTTTTTCATGAAAAATGATTTTTTTCCAGACTATATAGTATACAAAATTAACGTATATTTCTTTTTCCTTCCAGGTAAGCCCTAAACTGTAAAGGTGTACATTGCGATACCTTGCTAGTAACAGCAAAGGGAGAGTTGGATCGGTACCCCTCACCCCCCTTGTGTATTATGAAGAGGCCCTTCAGCGAAAACCCCCACGCTACCCCCTCCTCCCTTGCCAACCTCCCCGACGAAGAAATGCATCAAATACAGGTACGTATTAATCAAATAGGGGTTTCGGTGTGTTCTAGAGTCGGGGTCAACAGTGCACTTTAATATTTTATATATATCGATAGTTGTTAATTAAAGACGGGTACTTTTTTACATTTATATAACTCGTGTGATTAACAGAAATCTGGTAAGTCGATATAGGCTCAAATGCTATTCATCAATACATTAGTAGTACTTTTTTTATACCACAACCGTTTTGTCCTGGTGAGATGCTTACATCCATACGTAATATCGCTAGTTTGAGTGGGCATGAACATACGACATTTCGCTGCGCCTTTGTTAACTCCCCCTGTCGCGCTCCCCGTCCTCCCATATCCCTACCCCCCTCCCCTCGGCAACCATGGAAAACGGGAATCCTCCTTAGCCCGGAGACTCAACCAGTAGACGAGGGAGAGAAGACGCTGCTCGCACCCGAATACACACACGCACGCACACTATACACACACGCACGCACGCACACTATACACACACGCACGCACGCACACTATACACACGCACGCACGCACACTATACACACGCACGCACGCACACTATACACACACGCACGCACGCACACTATACACACACGCACGCACACTATACACACGCACGCACGCACACTATACACACGCACGCACGCACACTATACACACGCACGCACGCACACTATACACACACACGCACGCACACTATACACACACGCACGCACACTATACACACGCACGCACACTATACACACACACACACGCACGCACACTATACACACACACACCGCACGCACACTATACACACACACACGCACGCACACTATACACACACACACGCACGCACACTATACACACACACACGCACGCACACTATACACACACACGCACGCACACTATACACACACACGCACGCACACTATACACACACACGCACGCACACTATACACACACACGCACGCACACTATACACACACACGCACGCAATGCGCTATACACGCACACAATGCGCTATACACTTACATACACACATACATACATGCGCTATACACATACATATACACAGATACATACATACACTATACTCCTACACATACATGCATGCATGCACTATACACATACATGCACTATACACATACATGCACTATACACATACATGCACTATACACATACATGCACTATACACATACACATGCATACATGCACTATACACATACACATGCATACATGCACTATACACATACACATGCATACATGCACTATACACATACACATACATACATGCACTATACACATACACATACATACATGCACTATACACATACATACATGCACTATACACATACATACATGCACTATACACATATACAAACATGCATGCATGCATGCAATATACACCTACACACACACATCTCGTGCGCTCACACCACAAATCTACAGTTACATGGTAACAAGTACAAGTGTGTATTTATATCATAATGGTCACGTACCCATCCTTTCCAATTATATTTTTGTATTTTAGATAGTTATAAAGGCTGTTGAACTGTTACATTTAGATGGGTTGTCTGCGAAAGGGAAATAATTAGTTTTTCATGATTGGAAATTAGGTCTGATTAAGAATACCTCAGTTTGTCGAATGAGTGGAGGGCTCCGCTACTTGTATTTGATGCCCGTCCGGCGAGTTCCGACGGCCGGCACGGAAATCATGGGAACGAACGCACAACGCTGCGGGGTCCATTTCGTGGTCGAGTCGAGCAGAAGCGGCGTCCCGGCGGAGGAGCGGCAGCGGCAGCGGCAGTGTAGGAGTGAGCGGTGTGATTGTGGTGTAGCAGCTAGCGGGGGTGTTGGTCTCCTCTCCTTGTGTTCACCTTGACGGCCACGCCCCGTGACGGCTTACCTGCTTTACGAAGCCGCCTTCCCTCACGCTTCCTCTGGCGTGTGTGTGTGTGTGGGGGGGGGGTTAGCTGCCGTCACTGCTGCGGCTGCTACTGCTGCTCCGCCTCCCCCACCGCTGCCGCCGCAAATTCGCCTCTTGGCCGGCTTGATTTCATTCCTCGAAGTTCCTTACGCATTGCGCCCCTTGAATGGACTCCCAGATCCTCCGGCGGGCGAGGAGACGAGGCTGAGAGGGGAAACTTTTTTTTACGAATCGAGTGGGTTGGGTTAACTTCCATGTCTGTAGAGAGATAATGAAATTATTCGGGAGGAAGATCTATCCGTTTTGGTAGCTGTCCCTAGATGTCAGAAGACGCAACTGTTATGGAGGCTTGATTTAAACCTAATCAGAGCAGATCTTGGATCCACTAGAACGAATGTCTCTAATTGCTTTTGAAATTAGGGTTTTATGGTTGTTTTTTTAATTGCTCCACTTACCTATGTAAACTGTAAGGCATTTCCGTTGCCACTGAGAACACCGGTGAAGTGGTTGTGGTTGAGAGCATGCAATTACATGAAAGGAAATCAGAACGGTTCATTTGTCCCTCGTCTACTGTTTTTCGATATTGATTTGCTAGTTTTTAATTTTCTTGGCTTAGACTTGAATCACTACTCGGAAAGAAGACAAAGTTAACACCTGGATTGACATCGAGGCAAAGGGGAAAGACGCATTACAGTACACGAATTAAAATTGAAGGAAAGAACACGTGGAAAAGGTTACGAGGTGGAGGGGAGGGGGGAAGGGTCGTAAAAGGTCAGAGGCTGGGCTGGAACGGGGAACAAGGTCAGGCTGGGAGGTGGAGATGGGAAGGGCGTGGGGGGCGGGGCATGAGGGAGGGAGGGAGGGAAAGATGCGAGCGCGCAGCAGCAGAATCGGTCGTGATTTATCTATAAGGGCCAAGTGGTGCGTCATGTTAGGTCGTGGCACACTGTATTATGTACGAGGGCAAATGGTGGGATACGGCACCTCGCCCTCTCGCCTCATTCTTTATTAAGGGCGACCTCACACCTGGCCGTGCTGTGCGCGAACCTTTCGCTCTCGCTTTTCCCTCTCCCTTTCATTCGCCCTGTCCTACTCTTCTTACCTTCTTCTCCCTCGTCACCCCTCGATCCCTCTCGTCTCCACCCTTCCAACCCTCCCTTTTGCTGTTTCTTTTCCTGCTTTTTTTCCCCTTCCGTTATTCTTTCCCCTCCCCTCTCGATTTCCCTTGCTTGGCAGAGGAGAGGAGAGTCAAGGAGACGGCAAATATAGGGGTAATCGGCATCCATCTTCCTTCCCTTCCCCTACTTTCTCATATCCCACCTTCGCTTCTTCCCCTCTTCCCCTCACCAATTCTTTATTCCCCTACCCTCCCCAATTCTTTATTCCCCTCCCCCTATCCCCCCATCCCCCCGCCGTAGAGAGGCACTAACTTCTCCTCTAGACGTCACTTGCCTTATTAATCTTTACTCTCGATCAGTCGTGGATTCTGGCGCGAGCAATGGCGACAATTGAATTTAGGTCGACGTGTATTTGCTCTCGGAAGGCTTAGCTGTCGGGTCGCTGTACAGTTTCCTCTCGCGAGTCGTTGTTTATTCAGTCTTTTTTTTCCTTTTTTTAATCTTTCATTGTTTTCGCCTTCCTTTCCCTCCACCCACCCGGCCCTGTCCAATCCCCTCCTCCTCCTTCCCCCGTGAATAGTCAAGGGAATTGAACTTTTGGGAGGGACGATGAAGGGGCGTCATTTTATATCTGTGAGAAGAGGGGAGAATATGATGGAGGGGGGGGGGGCGGGTTGCCGGAGCGTTGTCTTCGCATTAATGGTCCGGTACTTATTGGTGGTTGGTTTATCATCGTTATAATAGTACTTGGTGCCGTCGTCGTCGGGATGGACTGTTTATTTCCCATCTCCGGTTTGACATTTGCGGCGTATGATTTTGTTCTCACTTGAGAAGTTGGCTCTGCAAATTCTGCGTGAGAGTACTGGCGCTACATTGCCCACTCCCTTTTTTTATATGCTTTACAGGGATTGGTTGGCATTGTATGGTGTAGGAAAGGAGTCTGTTGCAGTCTTGATATATGTAATACTCGACGGCTGTTAGGCAAATTGAAGATAATTTGTAAATCCTTTTTTTAACAAATAGCAAAATTACATCCTCCATTTCCCTTTTGAACTGTCTTCTTCGTTCTCTTTAAGTCGCAACGAAAAAGATTTGAAGGTTAAATTTCACACAAGACGCTGTTCCCCTTGCTCTTTAGAAAGCACCGTTCCATAGCTACGTCTCTCATCCCTTTAAAAGCAAGAGTGAATTTCATTGCGTATGAAACCTCACTCCTAAGAAGATCACAAACGACATGGAGATGGTCCCCTGAAATATAGACACAATCAGCGGTCGAGCCTTTCCTTTTCATTGGACCGTATTGAAGAGTCTACAAGCCGATTTTACTAATGGCACCAGTGACCGCAAAGTGGGCTTTGATGAAGGACGAAAAGCCTGCTACGGGGAAAGCTCGCCAGGGCGGCTGAAATTCCGGGTTTTCGAGAGGGTCTCATCGGAAACCTGGCCGTCTAAATGTTGGCGGAAGCTTCTGGTCGTGCTCGTGACACAGGCCACATGTCCGTCCTGTCGCAAGCAAGCGAACTCGGGTCTTGATTCGTGTTTTGGCGGCTGTGTTGTTCCTTTGCAACCATGAAGACGGAGGAATGTGGTGGTGGTTGGTAGGGCCAAAGACTCCTGGAGGTCAAGGACAAAGCAATTTGTCATGGAAAATGCTGCTGCCCTGGAACACTTGCGCAGGTCAACCCTTGATTCCATACTTTATATCAAAGCATACAAATATTAGAAACGCGCAGCCTCGGGAACCCCCTACTCTACCCAGTTCCATCCAACTTTATCTACATAAATCTACTCGCCCACCCCAAGAAAGACTCCTCTATCCTAGGGACCTGCGCTCGTGACGGCGACGGCGTTCGCGCCGGAGCCCCTCGGCTGCGTCTGAGGTTTGGGGAGGTCAGAAGGGGGCGGGCGAGTCGTGACCCTGCCAGGGGTGTACGAACCCACCTCCGGTCTCGCCCCCCGGGAGTCTTCCCTGGTTTTAACCCCTGGGTCACGATCCCCATCCTTCTCGTCTTTAATGATAACCCGGCGTTCTTAACTATATGTTTTGTGCCGTCGTTTCCGGTGCGGGTCACGTGATTTTTTTGTCTTGTTTTGCCTACGGTTGAGTGGCCCGCCAGGGGGGCTGAGGCTTGTGGCAGAGACTGAAGTCATGGCACCTAAGAGGAGGGGTTCTAGTTCTACATTTATGGGTTTGGAACAAGCCCTCGTGCTCCAACCTCTCCTAAGCGACTGCAGAGTGCTGCTTATCCTTGTGGAAGAGGACCTTAACAGCCCCGGTATCACTGAGATTTCTGTTTTCTTTGCAATTGTCTCCAAGATTTTGCTGTTTTGCAGTCCCGTGGGGATGGCGGCCGCCTTCACCTGGTGTGTCCGTTCAACTGACAGGCCAGCTTCGCATGCTATCCCCATCTTCTGTATCGTACGTCTGTCAGGGAGAATTTAGTAACATGGGTTGCTCAAATCGCTCTAAAACTTCCCGGTTTTCATTTGTTTTTACTTTTATAGTTTTTATGAACCTGGTCTCAGTAGATTAAAAAGATTTTACAGGCGTGATTCAAAAACAGTGTGGTATTTAAGACACGGTTGTCACTTCCAAGTTCAAAAGCCTGCGTAGCAACAGCATTATAAGCATGGAAAGTTGCAGCATGTTGCGTCCCTTTACACGTATTCCAGTTCGTCGTGTTGTGGTATAGTCAGTCAGTCAGATCGTAATTTATTTAATGACTCCCTCCGTTCTTAACAATCGGTGGCAAGCAAAGCGCCTGAAAATAGATGACAAAGGTGATGGGAACGAGCGGTCGAAGCCCCGAAGACGTAGCGTTACATGAAGCAGGCTGATTGCTGCAGGAGGAAGTCCAATAGCACGTTAACCCCTGTGATAATGAAGAACATTTTTCTGGTTACTAGATTACGCAGTGCCCGCCACACACAGCCCTAAGTAGCAACCAGTGTATTATTATAAGAACTGAAATGGGTTAGATGAATTGCAGACAAAAAAATGTTTCATTTATATTAGGTTCTTCGTTCCTCTCCTCGCTCGTATGCGGTAAAGCTGAGAGGATTCCGGTTTGGCAACCAAGAATCCTGATTTTCTTTATTCCTTTCCTCTTGTGACCGACGGTATTCAAACCGCGCGGTCGGGGAGTACACCTTTGTGCCATTAAGCAAATGGAATGATTCCCCTCATCCTTTTGGGACGGCGTAAGTAATCAGGCGGTCTTACGGGAGCGATATAAAGTATTCCTCTTGGCTGGCGACGTATCGGGGAAGTATAGTGCTGAAGCGCCCTTTTGTGCGTACCATTTTGTTCAATTTCGAAGTAATAGCCGCCGGTAACTTATTTTAAGGTTGACGAGCACACGTACGGTAAAGATTTGAAACGTCAGGGATTGATCGATTTAGGATTGCAAGGCATTCTAGATTATTCTGTTGTATGAGTATCCACTCTCAATAAAAGTTGCCATAAAGTTATCCATAAGTATGTGGAGCTCTCGCGCGCATTCCCAAGAAGCTCCCAATATCCATACAGATGCGAGGTTAATTAATGGAGGCACGAGTTTAGTCGAGGGACAATTGTGTCGATATTATTAATACATTGCTGTTTGACTTCCAGCCCACCTTATCCTCCTTTTAGGTGGTAGTCGTCCTTTCAGTGTGCGTTGTACAAGGAGTTTCCAAAGCGTGGCGATTCGAATTAAGAGAGGGAAAGAGAAACTATTGTCATTTTGCTCTGAGAATCTAAAACCCTGGTTATTGCCCCCCCCCCCCCATTCTCCCTCTTGAAGTCGTGATTGCTCGAGGTATTCTCATTATTGGGCGATTTTTCATACGACTGACGCAGGCTTGGAATTTAGATCATCTTGCTTGCGTTTGTGTAGGAGGAAAGGCCAGGAAATGCTTTTCAAGATCTGCCTGTGTGAACATTGGTGTTTTTTTTTTGTTTAGAAAAGAGGTCTACATTACGAGGAATTCTTTATCGTCTCCTGTGCCGTTTCTTGTTTGCATTGCGCTTTATGTGACAGCCCCCACGTTACAGCATACAGCAGCATCACATACTCGGCTGTCGGGGTAATTTTAAGGTAAACATACGCGCAATAAATCTGTTGACGGTGACTAAGCAAACAAGGTTTTATTCTTCCTTATATCAGCGTTTGCTGTGTTTGTGCATTCTAGTCCTTGAAGCGAGTTCTTTGAAATATTATGTAACCTGCGTTTTGAAGAGTTGAACAAGTTTTTGAATTACGGCGAGGTTTGTAGGAAAGTACATAAGTGTTTCAGGAGAGCGGGGCCCTTTAATTCGCGTTAGTTTTTATGCCCGTTTCCTGTATTTTGAAGTAACCATTTCACAGAAGTCTGCCGGTTGGCCTGGAAGTTGCCGGTTTTCTTTAGTTTTTTCGGTGTTTGTTTGCAAATCGAGTGGTAAGGGTTAGGAGGCGATAACCTTCGGGATAATGGTGCGTGTGTGACGAAGATAAGGGAAATTGTGGTCATGTGGCTTGGTGGTGTGGCCGGGCTTGCATACGTGGCGACGGCAAGGCGATCTGGAGGGCGAGTGAGGTAGCTTTGAGGAGCGGGCGTGCAGTGCGCGTGCGGCAGGTGAGGAGGGACCTCCCCTATTCCCTCCTTCCAAACGTGCTTCCCCCCCCCCCCCCTCTCTCTCTCTCTCTCTCTCTCTCTCTCTCTCTCTCTCTCTCTCTCTCTCTCTCTCTCTCTCTCTCTCTCTCTCTCTCTCTGTGTGTGTGTCGCCTTCCCCTCCCCCTTCCCATTTCCCTTCCCCCTACCTTATCCCTTCGCCTCTCCCTCCTCCCTCCTCTCCTGTATCCCCCTCTATCGGCTAGGAATATGGTAAAACTTCTTGCTCTTCGCAGCACTGGACAAGGATGGTGGTGGAGTCTTCTTTAGCCAGGGTTGTTTTTGAGCTATCCGTTTTGTGGCCGGTTTCCCTCCTCGCTCCCGCCTAGAAGTAAACGGCAGACCATTTAGAAAGAGCCGGAATAATGTTGGAATTAGTGCAGCATGAGAAATTCTGGTGATTTTTATGTGTGCTGTGAGGGTTGGTGAGGAGTGTGATGGGACCCAGGTAGTCAGGTGGGGGAGGGATTCTAGGGGAGGCCAGGTAAGCCGGGGTGTGCTGGGCTCCCGCGCATGCGTCTCCTACCTTCACACGGAGAACCATGCAGAATTTTACTTGTATTTTTTCCGCCATGGGGGTATAGAGAGAGTTTTTACATAATACCTCCAGCGTGCTTTTAGCTGTTCGGTGGTTTTTATTGTTGATAAAGGATTTACTTTGTGGCCATAGCATAGGAGAGCTTTGTTTAGATGTGGTGGTGTGTGGCAGGAGTGGGGGAAGCGCCCCGCCTCCCTACCGTGTGCGGCGGGCGGGCTGTGGTGGGGGCTGGAGTTAGTCGTGAGCACGCCGCCGGCCCGCGCTGTGCTCTCTCTCTGTGTCTCGCTACTCACACTACCTCACTCACACCCGGACCTCACACCTTTCACGTCACCGCCGCCTTCATCGCTGCTGCTACTGCTGCTGTATCTTGTTACTTCCGCTGCTAACCACCGCTAGCTAGCCGCTTCAACATTTCCACCAAGCTTCACCACCACGTCGTCTACACCCGACCGCCACAGTGCGACCTGACTGCAACTAAACATATCCTACACGGCCTTAACTCGACGAGTGCTGCGACTGTGTTGAACCCTGTCGTCCGTACCCTGTCATCATCTGGGTGTGTGCACGTCACGCCCACGACTTCGCCCTCCTTGCCACCACATTCTTCCCGAGACGCATCTCTCACTACCACCAAAATTTTCACGGCGGCTGAGCAACCCACGCCCATCTTCTCCTACCTCCCGCCTCCTCCGCCCACTTTCTACCAACAACCCGCCAATCTGGAAGTCACACACTTCGACGTCATGGTAAGTTTCCTTCCCGACGGAACTTCTCCCAGAATAGCCTTGGGCCGATTATCTTTATAGACTTTTTCAAAACTTTGCTGGGGCTTGGATAAAGTCCGGAAGTGCTGGTGACCATTCCCTGTACTGCATTTCGCCATGGACTCGTCCGGTTTGGCTGGTTCAAGGGTTTCCGAGCCGAGATTCTTTTGATGCTTCGTGGAGACACACTTCTGTGTGGCATTGTAAAGTGCGTAGTTTTAACACAATGTGTTTAGATGTGTTTCTCGTCTAGTGATACGTTTAAAAGCAGTGTACTTGACATTGATCCATTTACATGAAACGATTTGCTTTAATGGCAGGGAATGGTTGAAAGGGCACATTGGTAGCTTATCGAGAGGAAATTAGTACCCAGCACCCGATGAATGATGTTCAGAAATACCTTTTATTTGTTCATCCATCGAGAGTTGAGTGTAGAGAAAATCCTCTGGTTTTATTTTTAAGGGAAACTTATTTTTTCAATGTCTCCCCAGTGTTAATTTACCGCAGGAAAAATACTTAAGAAATTTGCACATGTAGATGCTGCGACGGGCTTTTCCGTTTATTGTTATAGTTTAGCGTTATGCAGTGAAGCAAACATTATTCGTTCGTGCCGGTCGGCGATTTAGTTTGCCATGGTAATTCGTATTAAATAGTATCACCGGCGATGTTTGCTTCTCTGTATTCGTGAGCACTTCATGCTGATATGGTGGTAGTGGTAGAAATTAAAATTGACAACATGGTGGCAGTCTTACGTTTGTAGATCTGGTTGTCGGCAGCCAACTTAAAGATAATGTGAAGAGGCTCAAGTGAGGTTTGGTGCCACCGTCGGGACACCAGCACCGCACACAGGACGTCCTTATCCTCAAGTGCTATTTCTTTTTGGGCAGGCCATTTTCTTCTCCAACGGACGCATTAGGAAAAGCCAGGGGCAACTGCTAGCTGAAGGAAATAAGAGTTAATCATTCTCATTAGATATTCTCTCTCTCTCTCTCTCTCTCTCTCTCTCTCTCTCTCTCTCTCTCTCTCTCTCTCTCTCTCTCTCTCTCACCTTCCCTTTCCCCATCCTCTCCTCCTCCACTCCCTCCTCCCCCCTACCCCTTCCTCCCCGCCATCTTTCCCCTATCCACCCACCCACCCCTCTTTTCCCAAAGCATCGGAGCTTTAGTGGTATTGGCACTGAAGTTGTCCTTCCGTTTGCCTACCACCTTTCACGCCCACGTACCGGGTCTCCGGTACGTGGGCCCAAGACTTATTCCCAACTCGAGGACGACGCTGAGTGCACAGGACTGTTGTGCTTGTAGAATGGAGCGGCACGTCCCCCGGTGGAGTTAAATTTCCTGAGGCTTTGGATGTAGTGGGTGTCCTCCCCCTCCCCTCCCCCTCATCCTCAAACCTATCATCCTCCCACCCCCACCCCCACCTGTTGGATGTCAAATCAAAGTGTCCTTTTTAGGGTGTAGAATTTCATCTTGCTTAGGTTAGTGTTCCCACCTGTTGGATTTAGTCAAACGGTTTCCTTCCGTTTGGTGTAGGGTTTCTTCCCCCTTGCTAGATGTAGTGTTTCCACCTGTTGGATGCGCTGCTCATTACGGCAGCGTTGGCGTTTCGTCTTCGGAGTCTTTATTGATGGATGGGGTTGTCGTCTTGGTGCCTGCCGTTGCCTCTGATTTCCCCTTTAATCCGTCTTCGTTTTCGCTCCCTTTCGCTCTCTAGTTTTTAATTCTTTCTCTCCCCTCTTCCCTCCCTTGGGAGAATTTTATATACCAAAGCTTCTTACATATAAAAAAGCCTTAAAATACAGAAACAATAATTCAACTACATAAACATCAATAAAAAGTAGTTGCATAAAGAAATTACTGTAAAATGATTTTATTGTAAACGCATGTGCACTTAAAGAAATCTTGAAATAAGAGTAAATGCGTCCATAACACTGACGCACACAGGAGCGCATAGGTAGACACACACAGGTAAACACATACATGCACAGGTAAACACACACACACACACGCACAAGTAAACACACACACACACACGCACAAGTAAACACACACACACACACGCACAAGTAAACACACACACACACACGCACAAGTAAACACACACACACACCACAGTAAACACACACACACACCAGTAAACACACGCACACCAGTAAACACACGCACACGCACACCAAACCACACACAAGAAACAAACTTACAAACACTCACACACACACACACACACACACACACACACCCACACACCACACACAAGTAAACACACCACACACACACCAAGTAACACACACACACACACACACACACAACACACACACACACACACACACACACACACACACACGCACGCACGCACGCACACACACGCACACATACATACACTCTCATTCAAACACACACACTCATACTCACACTCATACACTCGCATTCAAACACTCACACTCATACACTCGCATTCAAACACTCACACTCATACACTCGCATTCAAACACTCACACTCATACACTCGCATTCAAACACTCACACTCATACACTCGCATTCAAACACTCACACTCATACACTCGCATTCAAACACTCGCATTCAAACACTCGCATTCAAACACTCGCATTCAAACACTCACACACATTCACACAACTATTAATGTGTGTATGTGTATGACTGAGTGTGCTGTACATCCAGTCGGTTTTAGTTACAGTACAAGTAAACTGTGACTAATGCTGCTGATGGTGCAGGTGGAGTGAGTGGCAAGTACAGATGGGGGGGAGGGGGTCGCAGATGGTCTGTTAACGGTGATCAGAATGCTTGTGTAGAGATGAGTGTTCCTTGGCGCAAGGTCCTTCGCAATGCTCCTACGTAGACATTTATCCAGGTAAATGTGATTGGCAGTTAAGCCGCGCTTTTAAAGGTGAGCGAAAATGATGTGGCCAGATAGTACAGGTCCCTTTAACGTGCAAGACTGAGAAACCATGTAGGTGGCGGCGCGCGGGCGAGGGTTTGTTGCAGGGGAGAGAGAGGGCGACTATTAACATCAAAAGGGAGCCGCTCGGGTGAATACACCTGACGGTCATCTTGATCTGCCTGTCACGGGGATCCGATTGTCCCGACGGTTATTTATTTCCGCGTTGTGTGTTTATTTGTCGAGGGAATGGCGGCGGGGGCGAGGCAGCCCAAGCCAGGGCGGCCCCGATGGACGGCGAGCCCAAGCCTGCGATCTGGAAGGAGTGGGATCGCCTGGTGGGGGGGTCGGGGGGGTCGGGGGCAGCACAACCTGGAATTGTATGGGCGAATCTAGTAGTATGTGCGGGTTGTGTTGTGGCAGCGAGTGGTCCTGGGTGGAGTGAGAGCAGACGCAGCCATTGATCGTGGGGGCCCAACAAGTGTTCCCCTGGCGAAGTGGCGGCCTCCCGGCTCTGCCGCACTACACCGCCACCCTGCCGCAGTGCTGCATCTACCTCTTTTTCAAACGGCCTCTAATAAATATAGGCCGCCACAGTACCTCGTTTCGGAAGTGGAAGGAATGGGGTGGTTTCGGGACAAGCCTGGCACTGGCGTAGGACATGGCCTACGACTTGTATCTTAGCCGACACTGCTGCTACCTAACATGACCATCCTAACATAACCAGTGCTCGCCACGCCCTCCAACTCGGTGTTGCCACCAAGATCAGGAATAGACTAGGATTGAATATATTTAGTATGAAAGTATATAAAATATTTATTATATATATAATAGAACAGATGGATACTACATATTTATGGATTGTGTGTAAATTGAAGTGTGCTTAATACACATTTATATATGCATGTAGGCTTATGTGTATGTATCATTGTATTACACAAACTTCATTTATATTACAATGTGATAATGATTAGTTAAGGATCTGTATTCATAATTGAGTAGGTGTTCCTTCACGCACATGTATGGTTTTTGGGCTTGAAGATGCTGAAATTCTGGCTAAACGAAGGAATTGAAGTTTTCCGTCGCTGTGCTGAAGAACGCTCGAGGAGTACGTAGAAAGGAGAGGAGTAAACCACAGAGCGGAAGGCGAAGCAAGCCTACCCCACAGGAATGGATGTTGAGATAGGGCTTTGAAACGTTGGACTTCAGCAGGTGTGAACTATTATTTGCTTGCCAAATGCAAATGCATGCCCCAGAGTGTTCGTGCTTGCTTTCCTAATTGTATACAAATCAAGAATGTCGCGTAGGCAGTCAGAGGAAAGAAAATGTAATGGGCATTTAACCGGTCTGATGTGTGCCTCCGTCTTCAAAGCTGATTATCTACCAAATTTCACTTGGACCACACAGCATTTATTAATTAGTACCGAGAAGGTCGTTTTGCGCTGTACCACAACTTCAAACGACCGCGTATACTCCAAGGGAAGAAAATAGTATGTACATAGGAAGCTTATAAATGTACTATTCTGAAAACTTTGTTAATATCAATCACTTGTATAACGAATTGAACCGCGAGTGACGTTTCCTCGTTTGGTTCCGTAGTTGTACATAGTTCTGTTCTCATTTTGAGCTGGAATACGTTTATGGGATCTCAAAGGGTATTAAGAGTAGTAGGACCCTTTCCCCCCTATTTTGTTTTGCCATCAGCTTTTACTGTGCGTTTGTCATTTCCTGGGATCGTAAAGTCGCTGATGAGAGGCCCGGTTTGCGACAGCCTTTTTCTTGCTTGATTAGGCGTCTTTGGGTCGCTGTTTTTCATCTCGAGGGAAGAAAGAAAGGTTATTTGTTAATGGGGACTCTTTGGAGTAGAGGAGCAAGGAGAGGGAGGACCAGATCGTGCGGCAGCTGGGGAGTATGTCAACATGGGCCTGACCTGACGGATCAATGACTGCGCCAGTTGGCTGGTGGATTCCTCACATGGCTAACACGCGGACCCACCTGCCCCCTCCCTCCGCCCTCTCCTACCCTTCACCCTCTCTCTCCCTCCCCCCTCCCTCAACCATGTGTCCGACGACGATCTTGTCAACAACGAGTGTTCATCATTGTCAGCACCGCTCCTCTCGCCGCCTTGGTTACGCCTGTGCCTCCCGCCGCCCCTCCTTTGCGAGCCCACCTCGCTGCTGCTCGTCGCGACAACTGACAACTGCAGCAGCCACACCTAGCAGGGATTTCCGGGCCAGGTGGAGTGGATTAATGCTAATTGAATAGTGCCGTTGCAATTTTATACTATTGCTCTTCAGGCGTATGAGTCATATTTGCTTACTGCGAGCCCGATACATATTTTATTTTACACATTGTTGTTTCGGGACGAGTTTTTAATGCATTCAAGGTACGTTTGTGGGTGTTCTCTCTCTCTCTCTCTCTCTCTCTCTTCTCTCTCTCTCTCTCTCTCTCTCTCTCTCTCTCTCTCTCTCTCTCTCTCTCTCTCTCTCTCACGCACACACATTGAACCCTCTTCCCCCCCCCCCCCCTTAACATTGCTGTCGTGAATGGCATATCACGATACCACCCCAATTCTATAAAGCATAACGTTCATCGTAACACATGACAAGTCTGGCGGTTGAAGGCTTGAGATTCCACACCCTTTTTGCCGAGAGCCCTTGTTGCTGCAGGCGTGTCGTAGTCATCTACAGCTGTTCGTGTAGGGGAGAGCGGCATTTAAATCGAGGCCTAAGAACCCGTAAAGCCCTTGGAATCTGCCCGTCGAGTTGGATCAGATGAAGATGAATTCTTGGCTCGTTTCCCCTGTCTGGATAGCCGTCAGTTTTTTCCCCCCACCCCTCGTCCGTACTTTTTTGAACTTGTGTGGCGATCAGTGGCTAATTTGTTGTTCGTAATGTTCTGTTATTCTGATATTCACAACGTTCGTTTCGCCGTGGGCAAGAGAAACAGGGATTCGTAATTGTCTCCCGTTTTTCGAGAACGCCGGCGATGCCCACGGGAACAGCAGCACCGGATTGTTGAGGAATGTGGAGGAGGAGAGGAGTGGCAAGGGTGCAGGCACTCAGCGTCGTTAGTGTGGTGTCCCACGTGGTGTAGCGAGGACGAGCGACGGCGGGCGAGGCGGAGGCGAGAAGGCTGGGGGGAGGGGAGGGGGTGATGCCGTCATGCATCGCCCCCCGCCCCTCCCACCTCCCTCTCAGTGCCCCTCCAACATGCGATACGAGAACGACAACGAATTATTGCATGAATGTTAAATCCTGGTGGGTGACTCGGAAAGGGGGAGCAGGGAGAGGGAGACGATGCTGGTTGTGCGGCCGAACGATTAGCTGCCATGTGCGGCGACAGCGTTGTGTAGCGAGGCGTGACGAGAGCAAATTATCCGTTCCTTCGGCGGCCCTCGAACTTGGTCTTGATCTCGGCTCCCGCGCCGTGTCACAAGCGGTTCGTTTTAGGTTACCGTTTTATAATTAGTTAAGAATTATGGTACACGCATTTACCAGCGTAGCCGTTCAGATCATGCCGAAGTAATGTTCAAAAAAGCACCTGTTGCTTATATATATTTATATATATATATATATAAATATATATATATATAAATATATATATATATATATATATATATATATATATATATATACACACACACACACACACACATAAGATGATGGTGTATATGTATTTAAAAATGTAAGAATACACATTTAGAGCACTTGTATTCACTGTATGAAATTAATTTATCACCATTCTCTAACGGTTTTTTCTTTTGTCCACAGGTAAGGAAGTGTTGCCGATGAAGCACAGGTGTCAGAGTAATGCATGTAAGTAGATGAGCAAGTGCAGTGGAAGGAGAGCGGCCATGCAAAGGCGTACCGTCATAAAGATATTGCCCAAGGTGAAACACAAACCAGTAACCCGAGACCGCCCTCGTCAGCCCTGCCTGCCTGCCACGCTGACGACCGACCGACCGGTCTGCTACACACTGCTCCGCTAAAAAGAGACAAAAATATACATTTTAACATTATAAGACTTGTCGGTGACATTATAGGCTTACGTGCACCATACACGCGTGTGCACATACCACACCACACCACCATAGCACGCTCGCAACACCATACCATACTCCCCCTATCCACATACACTTAAACACACACACACACACACACACACACACACACACACACACACACACACACACACACACACACACACACACACACACACACACACACACACAGGTCATCATACTTTCCTACTTTAGCTGCCTTACAACCTACGATGTTCAAGCACATTCTCGCAGCCTCGTGGCCCTCCCTACCTTGTTCTTGTTTTTTGTTGTTGGCATAAAGACTATGTAGTGGTAACGGATGTAGTATGTACTGACAGGATATCCGGTGACAGCACTTACACCAACACCTCTTGTGATTCCTCTGCTAGGCTACATGGTTGCCTGGCCTGTTAATGCTGCTGAGGTCGGCGGTTTTGGGCATTTGGCGTCAAGAGACGATTTAGGGATTTTTTTTTTTTTTTTTTTTTTTTTTTTTTTTTTTGGGGGGGGGGGGGGAGTGCGAAAGCTAGTCGGATTTCAGGGCGCCGATGTCCGCTTTTGTTCATCCGAGAAGTGAAGATGGTATTCGTAGGGCGGTGTGGCTGGCAAACGCGGCTGCTTTGTACGTTAGAATAATCAAAGTTAGCTGTTGTGTACGTTGAGTATGAGAGTGAGAGAGAGAGTGAGTGAGTGAGTGAGTGTTAGTCCTCCAGCCTGAACCTGTATGGTGGTTTAAACTAGTGGGAGTGTTATGAGGAGGCGACGGTCACGGTGGTGGTGAAGCCGGCTGTGAGTAATTTGACGTTTCCGCGGCCGGCGGGCTTCTACCACAACCTCCACCACCACTGGCTGACATTACCCTCCTTTTTCACTCCACGGACTCCTTTCTAGCTGTTGGTCTCGGCCGCCTTATCTCGGGGAAAGATCGAGTATGCGTGTGTATCGAGTGAAAGCCCATAGTAGCTTCGTGTTTCTTGTCGCACACTTCGCGGTTTGGGATAGGTCTGGTCGAGTAGATCAGCTCAACGAAAGAGGGAGCCCACGACCTTCCAGATTTCTCTCTTCCTCCTCCTTTCTCTTTTGTGGATTTAAGTTTTCCCAATTTGGTGCTGGTGTGCTCGAACGAACATTGGTAGGCGTTGAGACAGGAAGAGAGAATAGAAACCATATCATTCCGCGAAGCAGCAACTTCAATCGGGCAGATAAGGCAAGTTGGATTCGATTCGGGCGCGTGGTGGCGGCGGCAGTGGTGTTAGAGAGGGGAGAGGGGAGAAGAGAGAGGGATGGGACAATAAGGTTGTGACAATGGGCACAGCAGAGCTACCATAAGCGAGAGTGGGAGGCGACTTTTCCTCCGCCTCCCGCGTCCTTCGCTCGCTCGCTCCCTCGACTCCCGGTTCTATAACCTGTGGTTAGCGCCCGCCCACCTCCTTCCCGTCCCTTTCCTGTCTTCGCTGGGCGCGGTAGGCGGTGTGGGTGGCCGCCGAGCGCTGCGCCAACCGCAAGACCGTCAGGTAGAGAGTCGGTTAGGTTATTAATTATCGTCCACCGAACATTGGCTCGCATCTGGTCCACAGCGACTCCGGTAATTACACGTCCTATAGTGTCCGCGGAAAGGATTAATGAGGCAGCTTTTTGACGGTGATAATCGATGTCTGAGGTGCGAGCGGTGGCTGTGGGGTGATACTTGAGGAACTTTAGGCTTGTTTTTGAGTTCTTGAAGGAAGCGGCGCGGCAGTTAGGTGCGGGGGGGGGGAGGGGGGGCGTGACGGCGGGACATTACTCCAAGGGATCACTACCTGTTCGTTCCCAAGCCTCGGCTCACACTCCTCGTCCCACAATTACTAGGAAAGTCATTGTATTATTTTAATTTCTGTTCTCGATTTTATCCTCGCAGTTTCCATGCGTCAGATGTTATTGGAATAAAAGGAGTAACGTATACCTAAATCTGAGGTGGTGATTAGAGAAGCCACAGCGGCGGCATCCTTGGAGTGAATGAACGACGAGCGCGACAGATGGCGTCCTGGCAGGCCGAACGCGAGGCCTCGCCTTCCGACAGACGCGGCGCTGGTAAAAACTGTGCCACATTACCTCGAGCGAGTGAATTCATGCTTGCAAGGTGCTTGTCTGTGAGCGAATGAGAGACACGCCCATCCTCCAGCATGCACTCGAGCACACAAGAGCAGTGGAAAGAACCCGACAATACGTTTGGACCATATGTTGAACACGACCAATGTGGCTTGACGCTCACACTCCACTTCCGGCCGAGCTTCAACCACTCGCCCTCATTGCACGCTCTTGGTTGTTGTTGGCGTAGTCTAACCGACCGCAGCCTCTTACAACCCGCTCATCTTAACGAGATAAATTCTTGCAATGCACGTGCACGCTCAGCGAGACGGAAGGTTGTCGTTCATTGTTTTAAACCATGCCAACAGCGGGTAGATTAAGACGGCGGTATGCTGTGGCATGTAAAATATGCCACTGACGCTGTTTGAATGTGATTTTATAATATATATATATATATATATATATATATATATATATATATATATATATAGGCACAATTATACATGTGTGTATATAATATATTTATTCATTCATTTTCAGTGTAATTACATTTACACGCATATCTGCATATGTTCATTAAAGTGTTGGCTTAGGATCTTAATGGCGGCGGCTTCCTGTACTGGCCCGTCGCGGAGTGAGGTCAAGTTCAAGGTGGACCGTTCTGTCGAGCCGCTCTCACCAAACCGAAATTTCTCTTCCTCCTGCTGAATTACGTCGCGCAGAGAAGATTGTTGGTTGTTTCTTATTATTGTACTTTCTTAGACAATCTTCTGGATATTGTTTAAAATCTATTATGCCATTTTCTGACGTTTGTCTTGTGTTTGGCCTGTTCAGATTGGGGAGTTGTTGCCGCGTCATTCATTCGAGCGCATCCGGAAAAGGAAAACGTGTCCGTTGTCGAAGGGTTTAAAGGGGTCCTTGTTACCGCCGCCGTCGCTTCTGCTGCTTTTGCTGCTGCGATGGGGCGAGCGAACGGATGAACGAACGGACGAGCAGCGAGCGAGTTCCGGTAGGACGCTGCTCCGCCCGGGCCGAGGAGAGGATCGTGACTCCCCTGGAAGGTGTTGGCAGAGTTCCAGCAGTGGATTGATAGGGGAGGAATGTCGCGAACAGTTTCGGTTCTCTCTCCCTTCCTTCCTTCCTTCCCTCCCTCCTTTCTCCCTTCCTTCCTTCCCTCCTTTCTTCCTTCCTTCCCCCTCTCCCTCCCTTCTCCCCCCTCTCCCTCCCTTCTTCCTTCTTTCCCCTCCCCCCTTTTTCTTTTTCTTTCTTCCTTCCTTCCTTCCTTCTCTCCCTCTCTCTCTCGCCCCTTCTCTGTGCGGGAAAAATATCTCGAGGAAATCTGCCAGATAGATAGGCGCGTCCTTCAGTGTGGTTCGCCGGGGTCGTTGACTGCAACAACCGGGTACCGACGGCGGCGGTGGCGGCTTCTCCCTCGGGCTGCGTGTCCAACCGAACGACGGCGATGCTGTCAGCTGACTCGGTTGTCTTGGGAATGGGTTAATGTCTCTCGCCGGGGAAGGACGCGCCGGGGGGAGGGAAGTGTGCTTGGTGCGCTATGACGGTGGTGGAGCTTCGCGCTGGTCGTTCGTAAACTCTCTCCCCCCCCTCTCTCTCTCTCTCTCCTCTCCTCTCTCTCTCTCCTCTCCCTCTCTCTCTCCCTCTCTCTCTCTCTCCTCTCTCTCTCTCTCTCTCTCTCTCTCTCTCTCTCTCTCTCTCTCTCTCTCTCTCTCCCTCTCCCCTCCTCTCTCTCTCTCTCCCCTCCCCTCTCTCTCCCTCCCTTTCTTCCTTCCTCCCCCTCCCCCTCTTTGACTTATCCCTTCCCACATCTAGCCCTCACCCTTCTTCCCCCTACACCAACACGAGGGAGAATACACTTTAAATTGACGCGTGGAAATTCTTACCTCAAACCCTGGTTGACACGGTGGGGAGAGGAGAGGATGGAGAATACAGGGGATGAATCCGGGTCCAAAAATGATTTGTTTGATGCATATATTTATTTATATGGCCATGTATCCCGTGAAGTGTTGCAGCAGATCTCGTTACCAGATCGATTATCATATCTCACGGTACATCAGCTTCAAACGATTTCATTTTTTAGGATTTCTTAACTTTTTGTAGTTTATAATCGTGTGTGTCTGTCTGTCCTTGTCCGGAAGCTGCTACGGCTCTCCATGAAGAGTGCATTCTCTATGGTATATTAGTTAATAACGCCGTCACGGATGGGGTATTACGGGCCGGTTGTAGTTCATTAACGCACATAAAGCAGTACCCAATATCGTAGAAGAGGCATCTCCCCCTCCTCGCCGCTGTTCCCCGGGATATAATCCGCAGGTAATTGCTGGGAGCAGCATCCATATGCTAACATCAGGTAATCCAGCAATTATTGCCGCAGCCTCCGTCTCCTCTGTCTCCGGTTCCTGCTTACTCATTAGTCCTCGAATAGTTGGTCTATGCTTTTGTTTGCGTTGTTAGGTTTTCGTTTGTGCGTTGCGTGTGCGTCTGCTATACAGCAGCCACGCAGGCCCGGTTCATGTTGACACGCTCGTATTGTTTACAGGGACATTCCTGAAATAGGCAGTAGTAGTCTGTTGTGGTCGCCCGTGGTTTTCAGAATGTTTTCTTTGTATTTCTTGCCCCGTCCGTACTCAAGTGCGCACGCACGCTCTGAAGTATCCTTACATGCTCTAGGACAGTCGTTGCTGGCAAAGGCGAGGGGGAGGGGGAGGGGAATGTATTGATCTTAAGGTTAATGACCAAATCTGGTTTAGGCTTGAGGTGATATTGATCCTGCCTTCTGCATCAGCTTGTATGTGTTGCCTTCGTATTTCCATTTCGAGCCTCGCGCCCTCCTGTACTTTTGGGGGGAAATCGAATTACCTCGATCCGTTCGCAGTTTGTAAGGGTGAGAGAAGTTTTGAGGCAATAGTTGCTCTGAAATAAACTTCTTGGTAGCAAACCACTACCGCAAGCAAACGACAAAATTAGAATGGCGTAATAGTATCAAGTTGGTTTCATCGCTTCCGTCAACTGAATGTTTGTTGCTCCGCATTGTTTGTTTTGCACAGCATGCGATGTTGTGTCAGTAGTGACGCCAAGAAGTTCAAATATTGGAACAGCTTCAAGACCTCCGAAAGCGCTCAAGTTCGGACTACTATTTCTTTGTTCCTTTCTTCGTCTGACATGAACTCTATTAAGTTTTAGTTGGAGCGTCATAGAATTTGTTTTCTTCATCTTCTGCACGAGGTTTGCAAGCGAATCTATTCAGCATCGCCGCATCGCAAAGTCCCGTGTCCCAAGGAGCGTGGGCGAAAGGCGTAGCTGTAGCGTGCATTAGGGCGGAGAGCATCCGTTGATGATGCGAGATGTCGATGGAGGTTCGGTAATCAGGTCTCGTTACAAAAGCCGGGATAATGGAAACTCTTAGGCGTAGTCGAGGCGTGGCTGTGGGGGTAAGCTGCGGTGACGTCGGCGGAAATATTGGATGTGCACATTTCGGTGTAACCGAGGGTAGCGTGGTGTGGAGAGGTGTTGTTCACTCCTTGGACAACCTGTTGATTATCGATCGTGGCCCACCTATCGCCCTCTCTTCCTCCCTCCCTCCCTGCCTTACACATTCTGTCTAGTCTCCTCTCCTCACTTCTTCACCTACCCCCCACCCTCTCTCTCTCTCTCTCTCTCTCTCTCTCTCTCTCTCTCTCTCTCTCTCTCTCTCTCTCTCTCTCTCTCTCGATCGTTTTCTTCCCCATTACTTTTCCCTTCCTTGCACTTACCCAACATCACACACACACACACACACACACACACACACACACACACACACACACACACACACACACACACACACACGCGCGGGTGAAACCTATTCCTCAAATTTCAAGTTAATAGTTGACACTAACTTGTGCCTTTTTTTCCTTTTCCAGCGTGGCTCTGATGAGCTGCTGGCGCAGACCGGGGCGGTGAGCAATGGCTCCGTTATGAGTCCTGCGCCCAACCACGCCGACAACAACAATGACGCCAAAAAGGTAAGAGCCGCACGCTCTCTTGTACTGTACATGCCCTTTTTTCACTTTCTCTCTCTCATGGAACAAAGAACACGCGTAGACCCAGCAGCAGTGCGGGCGAAGGGAGGGGAGAGGGAAGGTCGTCGGGTCCGACCTGAAGGGGTTGGTGCAGCAGCCGCTCATTTAGTAGAGTTTGGCAAGTCCAACCATCGCGTCTGCAACTTAGAACGTTTGTGAATGACAGGTACTGGCGGGGATTCCGAATAGGTTGTAAATGCGGGGTGGTAGGAACGGCATGTATACATCATAGGTAGATGATGGCATTGTCCTGTGGGAGTGCCCCATTTATTGTCGTTTTAGGAGAATCTTTTTTTTATAACATTTCTTTGCTATTAAAAATGAACAAAAGCAAGCACTAGTTACTGGGAGTGTGTATATATAATTACTATTATGTCACTAATGATAGTGCCTAGTAAAATCACGGAAATTTTGATTGAATCGGTTAGCATAAATACCGCTAATTGGTAACCCATTTATACCTCGTAACCCCCTAGTTATTTATGTTGCTGTTTGGATACATGTTCTAGGTAAATGGGGAGAACTAAACAACGTGCTTTGTCTTCTATGCTTCATGAATATAATGTTAGGATTCATGTCCATGTGCCGGTGAGAACGGTCAGCTTGGGAATCGCCGGGTGCCTTGGATCCAGCATGCCGCCCGCGTTCGCCACACGCCCCTCCTCCCTTGTTGTTCCCCTTTTCTTTCTTTCATTACTTTTCCTGAGTCAAAACCTACTCACAGTAGGAAGATTTTTTTTATGCAGCAGTCGTATGTCGGGGCTTTTGGGTGGCTGCTTTAGGGATAGATCTCCATGTTGGAGCTATAAGTACTTGGCAGTGGTAGGCTTAGAGAGGGCATGCCTGTCTGTCTGTCTTATATCTGAATTTAATAAGGTCTGAACAGGAGCAGGATCCTTGTTTTGTCGTGTATCAATCTAGATATTTTTCTTGAAATTCGATAATGCGAGCGGATGTCATTTTGAGGTTTTCCATATCCACCTGGCTCGGGTAGATTACATGGATGCGTGACTTCACTAGGGGGAGTGAAATAAGGTATCCGTGGGTGCACGTGATGGGTGTCGGGTTCATGACCACCTTGTTTTTTCATCACACTACGTTAATCTTAATTTTTTGTGTAGTGAAGCATCCGTGTTTGCTGTACTTGCTTGGACCAGTGGTTTCGTGTGTAATTCTTATATTAGCGGAGTGACGAGGGACACTCGGTAATAGTCGGCTTTGCTGCTTTTATTCTGGGGCTAGTTTTGTTGTATTCTAAAAGGGGTTACCTTATTAAATCGTCCCCCCGTGTGTGGGTTCGGTGTTCATCAAACACACACACTCAGATTATGAAGGAAGTGGTGATGAGGCAGATGAGAACAGGAGGACGGCGAGGAAGAGGAGGGAGGAGAGGAGGAGTGATAGCCCTCATTTCCACGGCGCTGTAGTTACGAGACTCGAGGGCCAACCGTTCCCGTGCTGTGTCCACCGAGCATAACAGATAAGGCGATGCTGGTGGTGCCCTTTCGTGGGAAGCTTTGCATGCTCTCCTGCCTCCCCTGGTCTTCGTTCATTGTAGTTGGTCAAACTAGCGATGTACAGTGAGGGCAACGCAGCCGTTCCATGGGCCGGTGATTATTTTGTTGAAGGCGTTAACATTTTTGGCCCAAAATAGAACTAGATCTGCATTTGTATATGCAACGAGAGGGATGTTAGAATTTCAAAACACAAGTCGAAGCCAGCTCGAGCTCATTTCGGTTGCAAGACGTCAAAACAGGAAGAGCATTTTTTGTCACTTGCACACAAGCTTATGAATCCAGTGCTCAGTTTAGAAAATGTTTGGCGCGGTGTTAGATACAAGTGAAGGGGAGGAGATGGTTACGAGCAGCAGACGTTCCCTCCGCGGCCATTCGTTCTTGCCAGTACCAACAAAGGGAGCTGTATTTGCAGGGCCGTTAATCTTTATCCCTTATGGAAGCTTGGTGTGGAAGAGAGGGAGAGGGAGCGGGTAGTGGAGGGAAGGGTTGAAATGTGTGATATTGGTTGTATTTAGATTTTGCTCTTGTTGGATATTAACCCTGTTCTACCTTTCGCTTTTGCAGGTCAAGTTGGACACGAAAAACCCCGGTGCGCCGTCCCGCGTGATCCACATCCGCAACATTCCCAACGAGGTCACCGAGGCGGAGATCGTCCACCTGGGTATTCCCTTCGGCAAGGTCACCAACGTGCTCGTGCTCAAGGGCAAGAACCAGGTAAGTAACTCTCGAAGAATGGAATGCAAGAAATAAGGCGTGAAAAATGTTAAAACGCCGTATCGTCTCCCAAAGTCGTGTGGTTTTGACGCAAGGCAGGTTTTGATTAACTGGTCGATGGTCACGGAGGTCGCCGCCGCTGCCAGCCGCTGCGGCTCGGTGGCGACCTCGTGCGCGGCAGGTCATCTGATCTGCCTGGACGTGTTCGACCTTGCTTTGCTTCTAGAGGAGGGAAATGCTTCTTATTTTAGCCGGTGTTTTTTTTAGAGGATCGTTTTTATAGTTTGGATAAGAGGAAACAAATAGGTAAATATTAACCGCTTGTTTTTACATTGATTATATTGTCGGTTCGTTAGTTTCCTGACTTCCGTTCTTTCCTTTTCCCCGTTTCATTGTCCCGTTTTAACTTAAATTTTTGCATGCAATCATTCTTCTAACAGTTTTTAGCTCCTCCCCTTGATTTAGTCCCAATTTGACTTCGCTTTTCCCTCTGATTATGTAATTCCCCCTCGTCTGCGTTCGGATTTTTTGTTGCTTGTTTATCTCATTACACCGTTTCCCCCGTTCTTATTCGCAGGCTTTCTTGGAGATGTCCGATGAAGTTAGTGCAACCACAATGGTCAACTACTTCACCAACTGCACCGCCCAGCTGCGTGGCCGCGCCGTCTACGTCCAGTTCTCCAACCACAAGGAGCTTAAGACCGACCAGACTCACTCAAACGCGGTGAGTCCTGACTCGCAACTCCACGTGTAACTTCCTCGCCACAAGCAGATGATGATATTACTGGTAGACGTGGAGCTGCACGGAAGGAAAGGGGCATTTCACATGAACAGCACGTGTGCATATGCGCACATCCTGGTGTGGGCCAGATTGTAGGGAGGGACACGGGGATGTTAATGTTGTTGTTTGCAGATTCATTCATCCAAACCAACAAAATTCCCATCCCAATGCCTTGTGTTACACTAGATAAAATGTCAGGGTCATTGAGGGTTAGCTCTTACGGAATACCTACCAGCAAGGAATTACTATGTAACAAGTTTAGAGGTCTCATTCAGAATTGCAGCGCATGTAGTAATGCATATCGTAAATGTGGCTTTTGTAAAATGGGGAGCTTATGCCAACGAACGAGTTCGGAAGTAGCTCGCCTTTTACACATCTCCAATCTTTTACAATGAGTGCCTTTCCTTGTGTCATTCAGTGAAAATATGAATGTTTGATCTCCCAGCAGAACCCTAGTGCACAGGCGGCGCTGCAGGCTGCTCAGGCCCTGGTCAATCAGACGGACACTCAGGGCGGTCCCAACACTGTGCTCAGGGTCATTGTCGAGCACATGATCTATCCAGTCACCCTTGATGTCCTGTATCAGGTAAGTTGCCTTTTTCCCAGTTTGCTTGATGAGAGTATGCGTGGGTGACCGACCACCCTTTTTTTCCGGAATTCGTATCATTCGTTAGTTGTGACTGACCCTCGATTCACTTGGCCGAGTTAACCTTTTCCGAGCTAGTAACCAAAAGCGTCGATCCCACACATGATGTGTATGGGATGGCAACTATTTCGCCAAGAACTCCAGAATGAAGAATATTCGGTATCACCTTTACAATCGATTTCAACTTCCGGTGTATATTCCCTCGGAAACACCTTTCCCTTCAGGTCCATTATATTTTTGAACAGACTTTCTGGATATTTGGTGCATGTTAGTGGTGAATTCAGGTGCGGATCGATAACACCGGGCCGCACCTGCCTAGCACCTCACACCGTACCTACACGACCCGCACCTCGCTCCGTACCCATTATACATTAATGCATGCACCTTGGTTACCACCTTGGTTACCACCTCCCCGCACTCATAACCATACAGCTTGTCAGATTCGACTGATCTACAAATCACTTATAAAGAGCATTTTTCGTGGCTCCATGCGCAATCTATTGAATATTAGAGGAGCGAGAGTGCGTGCTTCTCAAAAGCAAACGCTTGCAGGTCGTGTGTTTCGAGCAGAATATATACGAGTGTTTTTGAGTATACGAGGGCTCAAGATTGCCGTCAGCTATTGGGGGAAGTTCCCGCTGTGCTGTCCTAATGGATTGAATGACGGAAACTCAGATGCAAGACATGGAGACGCATTTTACTTGAGCAATGCTTCGCACTCACGAACGTTTGTACACACTGAAAAGACTGTAGCCGGAAAGTCGTTGAACTCTCCCGCGGTCACCGTCAGCCGAAGCGGAAGTAAGACGTGTCCGAGGTCATTATAACTGACATTCGGCGGTAATGCCTTCGCTGGTTGTTTACGAATCCACATCCATTATAGAAATGAAAATAATCGGTACTCCAGGTGCAAGATTTTGGTGGATTTCTAAATTAAGGAATAAAATGTAATTGCAGTTAACCATTGTGCATGTTTACAAGGAGTTTGTATTTTTATACATTCTAAGTGAAAATGAGTGTGTGCGTGTGTGTTTATATTTATATTTGTTTGTATTTATATTTATATGGAACTCTGCTTTATCTATTTTCTGTTTTAAGCTTCTTTAAAACTTTCCTTTCTTACCTACACTAATAGTAAGTGGAGTTTGTTGGCTTATTGTCAGTTTAATGGTCTATTATTAGTTTAGAGAATTTAAGGGTGGTTTGTCCATGGCTCAAGGGCTAGTTGATTAGAAATTGGCAGTGAACCCAGCCTGCTAGTGAATCTAGGATATAAAGTGATTTGTTGCCAGTGTGAGACATCATAGAAATTGGTCTATAAAGAAATCAATATTCTTTTAAATATTCATAATAGCTCTGTAGTCCAGTTATTTATGTAATCATACTTGATATTCTTGCCTTTGGAAAAGATAGTTGGAAGCAGAGGAATTGTTCAGTATCCTTTGATCTGTAACACAAAGTAATGTTCATATAAAAATGCAACAGATTTTGCACACTAATGTACAATATACTTTGGGGAGGGGGAGTTGGAAGGATCCCCGCAAGTACATTCTTCAATGATGATTTTACATTCCTCATTTCAAATGACAATGAATTTCCTCATGTGCAATATGAGAGAGACATTTGAAGATGTCTCTTGAAGTCAGTTGATAATTGGTCTCCAGGTGTTGAGCGGTGTGCGCAGCGTTCGTTCATTTATGCTTAATTAAACATATTGTGTGAGCTGGGGTGGGTGTACAGTATGAGAGCAAGTTGGTAGTGGTAGTGTAAGAGTTTGCTATGTTAACTGTCATTGCCAGTTATTATGACCATTTTAGTGACTACAAGTTGCTTTTATGGAATATGGGTTGTTCACTTCCTCCCACCCACACCAAATTTTGTTTTTCAATATGAAAAAGGTGATAGAGAAAGTGCTTCCTTATCAATTTTCTCTCATCCTCTATTACCTCTGCCATCATCTTCCTCTCTCCTTCCCTCACATTCTTTTGTTAGCTCCCTCTTTCCCTTTTTCACCCCCATGTTCCTGAAAAATAAACCATTCCATAATGAAATATCCTAAGAGCCTTTACTTCAAGAGTGGCTTTCTGACAAACTTGTCAACCACCAGATTCAAAACAATGTCAGTTAAAGTAGAGATATGACAGTGGTTATTTATTTTAAGTGTGTGTGTGTGTGTGTGTTGTTTGTTTAGTTTTCCATTCATAGCAATATGGTGAATTGATGTAATATTTTTAAACTATTTTTTAACAATACTTTCCAGATCTTCTCACGTGTTGGTAAAGTGCTCAAGATTGTCACCTTCACGAAAAACAGTAAGTTTTTTACTAAGACTTGTTTATTATGTTGTACAAGATTAAGTGTATCAATTTCCATATTCAGCAATTGTATTAGTTATACATTTGTCTAATTTAATGGGTTCTGCATTGTTACTATTCTGTAGGGAGTGTACACTTTATATGAGTTTAGGTTTGAGAACTAGATTCAGGAATTATGAATCTTATGAAATAGGAATTCAGTGACAAATCATTAGAGTAACACAAGAACAGTTCCAACTTCATTCTGTGTACTAAAAAAATTTTCTTGTCCAAATAGTTGTCAGAGCTATTTTTTTGTCAGTAAATATTACAATTTTGTATGTGTGGTACCTTTTTGTGTGTTTGGCAGTTCCTGTAGTACCTGGTTTGAAGCAAAGGGAATAGAGTAAGGAAGAGAGCACCAGATGGCTGGCATGTTTATCTTGGTTCTATTTCCGCCAGCATGTTTATCAGTCACTTGCCCAGCCGCCTTCCTACTGCCACCACTGCCCTCATACTTTATTTTAGTGCATTTCATTATGCTGTTAGGAGGTGCCCACAAGCAAGTTTCTAATTGTCAGCTTCTTTGTTAGGTTTAAAAATGTGTATGACTGAGGGGGGGCATCCAATGACGTGTTTAGGATCATTAGTCAGTTTTTAATAGACAAAGGATTTGATAAGAAATGACAGTAGGGAAATTAACTATGATGAGTACATGACCGAGATTATAAATAGTTAGGTGGTGTCTATTTACTGATACGGATCAGGTTTGTACATAAATCTTTCTCTTTCTTTCAGACACATTCCAAGCTCTTATCCAGTATCCCGATGTTGTCACAGCTCAGGCAGCCAAAATGGTAAGACCAAGTTGTGTATCAAAATGAGAGAGATCTTGAAAAAAAAAATTCATGCTTTGAGGTATTGTTTATCTCGTAGAATAGTTTTTAAGAGTTACAGATATCTAAGAGACCAATAAAATTCTATGCTTAAAAATTTAATAGCCTCTACATTTTTTTTTTGCTATCATTGTTTTTAAGATTTTACTTACTTTCATCATAGATTCCGGGAATCATGCTATGTACTGAAAAGGTGTTTTTACAATATTTAACCCCTCATAGCTTAAGAAAGTAATATCAGTGAAATGATAGTAATATCAAAAGGTTTTCACCTATAGTAGATAATATAAAGCAGTACACACATCATGATGCATCTTAATTTTATTTCTATACAAACAGACACTGGATGGCCAGAATATCTACAATGCATGCTGCACCCTCCGAATTGAGTACAGCAAGCTGAGCAACCTTAATGTGAAGTACAACAATGACAAGTCTCGAGACTACACCAACCCTAACCTTCCAACAGGCGATCCTGCCCTGGATTCTGCCTTGGCTATTGGTGGTAAGTGGCCTGGCCTGCTCTGCAGTGTGGTCAACAAGCGGGCCACTCCCTGCACGCAATGTGGGCTGCTTCCCACGTGGGCCACCCTGCATGCAAAGTGGCCCATTTATTCACCAATAAATCCAGCACCGTGTCACACTCTTGCCAAAGTTGATGTAAATAGGTGAACATTAATCAAGATGGTTGTGCTGCAGCCCTAATATTTTTTCTTTAGAAAGGAAGTTGACCTTTGTTAGAAGTAGATAAGACTAACGTAAGATGTTGAGGCTTTTGCCATGGCTTGAGTTTGACTGGTGTGGGCTGAGGTGGACCCCAATCTGCTCTCTTCTGGACTCCTCTTCCCCAGACTTCACCAGCCTGTCCCCCTCTTCTCTTCTACCAGACTGCTTACCAACTTTTCCTCTCCATTCCTCTGTCCACTGCTGGACATTTCCCATTGCGTTTTTCGTTGATTTTTATATACCGTATTTATTTGATTTCACAAACATTGTGATTTACAGTACAAGACAAAAAAAAAGAAAGACTAATCAGGACAAGAACTAAAGATTTTTAATTATTTATTATTGATTATTTTTTCTTATCATTATTATTATTATTTTTTTTTTTTGTCTGCCTCAGTATTTTGATAAATATATTTTTGATTTAGCTATATCAGGGGTTTGATTATATTTTTGTTTTTTATGATTTTTTTTTTTATTACTGTATTTGTTTTTACTCCAAAAACCTTTCCAAAACAGTCCCTATGTAATCCCCAGAATTTCATCCTTAGAAAGATGAGAGAGAAAATGCCATTAAAAGGGTGACCCATTGGTTTCCTGCAGCCTCCCCAAAACTGAACAAAAACCACAGTAGTCCAGTTGATTTGGAAGAAAAGGGGACACTTTTGGAAACAAAGAAAAGTGATTTTGTGTGTGTTGGTTTTTATTGAGTTTTGTGGTGTTTGGAGGGTAAACCCTGTGATGTCCGTACGTAGCAGCACCTCTGCCACACATGACCCGAGTGCACGTGACCACCGTTGTCTAACACACACTGGCACACACTCGCCCTCATACTTGACCCAAAGCTTCTGTAGGTTGGAAGCTATGCTTATCTAATTACAAATTGTAGCTGTTGGGATTCACAGAAGCAGTCAGTTAAAGAGCTTTTTTATTTGCACTAATCCAAATGTAGAACTATCAGCAAAGTAGATTCAGAGAGCGAGAGAGAGCAGTTAGTACTTGACATAGAGTACCAGATGGGTGTATGTGGGCATGTTGTTAGTTGTGCACTGTTGTTGTGTTAGTTAGGGGTCTTGTGGGAACAGCGGTCTCTGCTCACCTATTGAAGCCCATCCCAGTATGCTGCTTTATCTGAGCAGCACTGGTAAATGGAAAAAAGACAGTCCAAATGTTAGAAAGTTTGAGGTCACTGCTCAGTTGGGGACTATTGATCCTTACAATTGTTTGTCCTCAGAATTCTAAGATCCTGTGTTTTTTTCATTTTGTGATGAGGGATTGTATGATTCTGGCTGGAAGTAGAGACAGTTTTCCCCTGCCAGAGGGTGTGTGTGTGGTAGGGGCTCGTGGACCCAGCCTCAGGGTGTGCTATCAATATTGTAGGTGCCCCCGGTGTGCTAGCCTCCCCGTTTGCTGCAATGCATGGACTCTCGTCGCCGCTAACCGCTGCCTATGGGGCCTCACCTGCGGGAGGTACGGTACTGCACGATTAACACTGCTGCCACTTTCACCACCCCCCTTACAGTTCTACTCCCATGTCGTGACCTGCTTGTTGCCTAGCAAGTCTTTAATCTGTGTCCCTCGTTGCTTGGGTTACATATGTTGTCCTTTTTGTAAATGTGGCTGTAGCAACATTCAGATCAAAGTACAGATTAGAGTTTATGAAGAATAATCATGAAGTCATTAAACATGCAAACAGGCTACATCTTGGGAGAGTAAAGTTCATTAAGGGGAACCTCAGTGGTTGGTGGTGGGTGGTACCATATGCTTTTTGTTATTACTAATATTATTACATAGTAAGGCCAAGGCTAGAAATGACAGCTTGATATAATTGTGAGGAATGAAGTCTGTCGTCAATCATTATTTTTTGATTCACCACTTTTTTATATAATTTTTATATTTTATATCAAAAACCTCTATTTTATATATGTACACATAAAGTTGCTGCAGGGAACCCATTCATGGGATCACTGTGGCTTCTAGAAAATAGGCCATATTTAGCGCACATGGTCAGTTTGCTAAGTGGGGGAGAGAGAGAGAAAAAAAAGAAAAGAAATGGAACTTGTACTATTGATGCATGTTGGATTGTGAAGCAAGAACTGTTACATGTTTCTGTGTTCTATGACATTTAGGTGAAGTAGAAAACAGTAGCCATTTCAGTGCTCTTGTGTTTCGTGAAGGGGAAAGTTGAAGGATTCAGGAAAGTAGCAGTCTAATATCCATAAAGGCTCATGGAAGACCCTAAACAGCATAAGCATGCACTGAATCTTTCCTCAAATTTCTCCCAGTCATTTAGCCAAGAATATTTGTTCGTATCTGCATACATATAGTTGTGCGTGCCACATGCATGTATATATGCACATGCATGTGTATATATGTACATGTATATGCACATGCATGTGTATATATGTACATGTATATGCATGCATGTGTATATATGTACATGTATATGCACATGCATGTGTATATATGTACATGTATATGCACATGCATGTGTATATATGTACATGTATATGCACATGCATGTGTATATATGTACATGTATATATTAATTATTTTATAGTTGACAATCTAACTTTATAATTTTTCTCAAGTGCTGCACGTGCTCACACAAACATTCAATCTTACATGCATAGACAAGGTATTTGATTTGTGTTTATATAGAATCGAGTTATATATATGGAAAAGCACATCAACACTAAATGTGTACATATGTATGTAGACAATGCTGATTTTAACTTTTGTATTTCTTAATCTTTTGCCGAATTATTGATAGTGTATTGTCCCCCCCCCCCCCCCTTATTTTGATAAGATCCGTCGGCTCCTAATAACTGTCAATGTGGTAACTAATTTGCTCATTGTTTATTGATAGTTAATAACTTCCAACTGTAGAGTATAAACATTTATTCTTTCACACTTGTGCAAATTTTATTTCCTCTGATTTTGTACAATGTTCATTAGACTCCTGTCTTTATTTGGTTTATATAGTCATTTACTTACTTGGCCTTACTTGACTTGATATTTGTGTGAATTTGTATTTGTATTTGTTATTTATCAATAATTCTGGCTTTGCAGATTCAAACTTTTGTGTAAAAATATTGAGAGCTTGTGGTCCTGATACAGAGAATATCATATTTAATCCTTGAGCATATCAAGTGGTGGGAACTGACAAGAGTTTGAAATTTAGTGAGCTAGATTGGAATTTGCATTTTGCTAATGAGTCCTGTTCAGTATTTGATAAGCTAGGATTATATATATGTATATAATATATATATATATATATATAATTATATATTATATATATATTATATATATATTTATATATTTATATATATTTATATATATATTATATATATATATATATATTTATATATATATATATATTTATATATATATATATATATATATATATATATATATATATATATATATATATATATATATATATAATATATATATTTACATTTATTTACAATATTGTACCATTTCTCTTTTGATATGGTGTAATTGATAAAAGATAAAGGTATAAAAAAATACAAGAAAGGCACCCTTTCACAAGCCATGGAGCTGATGTATCATTTCAAGTGTCCATTCATATGACCTTATGCCTCTGCATGGGTTGTAACATTATGGACCAGTCTTAGAATCCAAGATTTACTATCACATTTTTGTGATAGACTGTTGCTAAGAAACATTAAAAATGTCAGAAGCTTGGAAATGAACACAGTACATGCTAGTGGAAGGGCCTGAGGTCAGATCAGTTAATTTATATTAATTTCATGCAGACTGATTATGCAAAGTGTGATAATGTCTTAACTGTATTTATATGTAGTAGAAGAGTTGGGTCGGTGAAAGGTTGTGTGGTTGAGAGTAAATGCTTGCACATGTGTTATACATGTGTACCCTATACTTGATGGTCTGATTGTTTGCATGTTTGACAGTTTTGTAAGCATTTTCTCTATTAATGTATGTTTCCAGTAAATATTGTGTACATAGAGCCACGTCCTCATCTTCAAATTTTTCTTGGGAGAGCCTTGAACTGGCCATTGCTCCTTTCTTTCCTGAGCCACAACAAATAAATAAGGAAACAATAACCTGTCCAAGCTTCACATTCCAACACTCGAGCATCAGCAATTCCAATCCAGTTTGCCTTTTAATCAGGGAATTCCAGTCTTGCAAGCTTTTCATTTCTTTTAAGGCTCTTAAGATTCCATAGAAATAGCTCCTTTAGAGAGATTTAAGTCCTGAAAATGTGTGTGTGTGTGTGTGTGTTTGTTTTACAAGTGAAGTGTGTGTACCATGCATACGCACATGCACACTTCAGTCACTGAAACATCACAGCCTGAAACTTCCATTGAACATGAAAACACTAATTGGTTATAGCCGTTCAAAAGATAGTAGGCACTCCACAATTACTACTATTATTCATAAGGCTCCTGTGATGATCATGCGCGTGGGCACGCGCACATGCACAAGCACGCGCCACACACACACAACACACACACACACACACACACACACACACACACACACACTCTCTCTCTCTCTCTCTCTCTCTCTCTCTCTCTCTCTCTCTCTCTCTCTCTCTCTCTCTCTCTCCTCATCTCACTCACTCACTCACTCCTCACTCTCACTCACTCACTCCTCCACACATCCTCCTCACTCACTCACACTTCTCCTCTCTCTCTCACTACACATCTCTCTCTCTCTCTCTCACTCACACACTCTCTCTCTCTCTCTCACTCACACACCTCTCTCTCTCTCTCTCACTCACCCACTCCTCCTCTCTCTCTCTCTCCCCCTCCACCTCCTCTCTCCTCTCTCCTCCCTCTTCCCCCCTCCGCCTCTTCCCCTCTCTCCCCCCCTCGCCTCTCCTCTCTCTGCCCCTCTCTCCCCACCTCGCCTCTCTCTCTCTCTCCCCACCTCGCCCGCCTCTCCTCTCTCTCCCCACCTCCCTCGCCTCTCCTCTCTCTCCCCACCTCGCCTCGCCTCTCCTCTCTCTCCCACTCCCCACCTCCCCTCGCCCTCTCCTTCTCTCTCCCCACCTCGCCTCGCCTCTCCTCTCTCTCCCCACCTCCCTCGCCCTCTCCTCTCTCTCCCCACCTCGCCTCGCCTCTCCCCTCCCCCCTCGCCTCGCCTCGGCCTCTCTCCTCTCTCTCCCCACCTCGCCTCGCCTCTCCTCTCTCTCCCCACCTCGCCTCGCCTCTCCTCTCTCTCCCCACCTCCCTCGCCTCTCCTCTCTCTCCCCACCTCGCCTCGCCTCTCTTTCTCTCCCCCCTCCCTCTCCCTCTCCTCTCTCTCCCCACCTCCCTCTCCCTCTCCTCTCTCTCCCCACCTCCCTCTCCCTCTCCCTCTCCATGAAACATTACATTTTTATTTTTCTGCATTAAAGTTTTTTTTTTTTTTCCCATAATAAATGTTTTATCAATTATACAGGTTTCTCTTTAAAATATATATATAATAAAATAAAAGATAAAAGGTTTTATGCTCTCTCTCTCTCTCTCTCTCTCTCTCTCTCTCTCTCTCTCTCTCTCTCTCTCTCTCTCTCTCTCTCTCTCTCTCTCTCTCTCTCTCTCTCCCCCTCTACCTCTACCTCTACCTCTCCCCTCCCCCCTCCCTCCCTCCCTCTCCTTTCTTTAATTCTCCCCTCTCCCCCTGTCTCCCCTATTTCTCATTTGATCAGAATGTAAACAATGGTTGTTGTTTACATTTGTGCTATGTATTTGCTTTTCTGTTGATCATCTATTTTTATTATTTTGCCTGCCTGTGTGTTATTCATCTATTTATATATATATATATATATATATATATATATATATATATATATTATATATATATATATATATATATATATATATATATTTTTTTTTTTTTTTTTTTTTTTTTTTTTTTACCTAAACACCGTTTGGTTCTACATGTGCGTATGTGTTAACAAGGGAGTATATGAATTTGTGTACAATTTATATATATATATATATATATATATATATATATATATATATATATATATATATATATATATATATATATATGCATAAAGACACACACACACACATACACACACACACACACACACACACACACACCACACACACACACACACCACACACACACACACACACACACACACACACACAGTCTCTCTCTCTCTCTAATACATATAATGTATAAAAGAATTATATATATAGATATATATATAGATATTGATATATATAGATATTGATATACATAATATATATTAGATATTGATATATTACTAATATATATATATATATATATATATATATATACATATAAATATATATATATATGATATTGATATACATATAAATATATATATATATATATGATATTGATATACATATAAATATATATATATATATATATATATATATATATATATTATATATATATATATATATATATATATATATATATATATATATATATATATATATATATATATATATATATATATATATATATATATTAGTGTGATCATACATTACATATAGGGTATGTTTATATGTATTTGTGTATGTGTATATATAAATTATTGAAACTTGAACCTAGATAAGTTATATTAAATATGTATAAATATATAAAGAATGTACTTGAATTGTGTAGGTCTCTATTATTTGTTTTATTTAATGGTATATTGAATTAATAATTTTTAATATAGTTTATTTCTTTGTCATATGCCATTACAATAATCAAATAATATTTAGGTTTGATGGAAGGGTATTTCTCTCTCATACTCACCTATAAGTTTCCTTGTATCTATCAGTCCTTTATCTTCCTATAGTCTTGTTAAACACTCAGCCTTACTTCCTTATCCTCTCTCTCTTAGTAAACCTTTCATCCCGGTTTCAAAAAGAAAAGAAAAAAAAAACTGTACATAAACATGGAAGGAATTTCCCTTTATCCTCCCTCCCCTCCCCTCCCCTCCCCCAGCTTTTTCTCTTTCTAGCCTACTAGACCTGTGTTCACTTCATCCTGACCAAGATCCGGTTAGTTTCGGGTCACTCCTGGACCTGTCTGGGGTCACTCCCGGTCACTTTATTGCTTCCCACTGCAGACACTCCTCGGTGTTGCTGAGCCTTCACTGGCCGCCACCACTACATGTTTTATCTCTCTTACCTCGGACTGCTGCCATACTGTTTCTAATGCTGAGCCCTTGTCATCATTTTAGAAATGTGATAGTCAGCTGTTCCTGTGTTAGCATGTCTTAAACTGACCTGACTTGGGCTCTCACTGTGTACTATCTCTGTTTCAGTTTCTTCTCTTTCAGCTCCTAATCTGAACTTACCGAACCGTACTGGCGAGAACGCTACACCGACAGGTAGGTTAAATGTGAAGACGCGCACCTGCTATGCTTTGACATTAGGGTGAAAAACCGGGATCCTCCATAACTGTCTTTTCAAGTCTTACATTATTCTCATTTGATAAAAGGCTCTCTTACTTTCTCTACAGGATTATTGATCCTGGTTTTTACATCCTTCCCTTGTCCTTAGTTCTATGCACCAGCTAATTTTTAGAAGAGGAACGTTGAATTCATTAAAGTATCTTTGCAATAGTGAGATGAAATTGTAAAGTTCCCCAAAGAAAAAAAAAATCTTGCATTTAAACTTTGCATTGTAATAAAGATGTTTGTTCAGTTAAAGTGTTCAATTTTTTGAAATTGTAGTATATGTAAATGATGTTGCAAGAGCATTGATGAACTTAACTGTGGAGTGTTTACACAATATTTAAAAAAAAAAAAAAAAAAAAAGTATAAGGGGTTTGACGAAGGAAAATGGTGTGTTGCAGGCATGCCGTTTACAGGTATGCCCTTGGCGGGTGTAACTCCAACTGCTGCAGCCCTTGGTGCTGCTGGCATCCGTCTCCCAGGCCAGCCTTCACCCAACTGTGTTCTGCTCGTGTCCAACTTGAATGAAGAGGTCAGTGTAATTGCTTGCTGTTAGAGCAACTTTAGTTTGCCATAGCTTTTGGAAGCCAATGCAGATTACTTCTATTTTAGACATTTTTTGCTCCTATATTGTTTTTTCAGTCTAGCAGAATGTTCAGAAATATAAATATTGTGAGGAAGTTTATATATATATTTATATATAAATAATATATATATACAGATTGAAGCTTATGCTGTGTTCATGAATTCCTTGGTTTGATACTGTTAAGTGAAACATGTATGTATCAGTTATGCTGTAAAATGTGCTTCACTCGGTACTTTTTGAGTGAAGTGCCAGATGGTGAAAGAAATGGGAGAGTATTGTAGGTTTTACTTTTTCTTTTCTAAATTGGTATTCATATGGATTATCTGAAAACTTTGTAATTATTATTTCTTCTAAAGTAATAGTAAACATTTGTATTATAATTTCTCTCTTTTCAAACCATCTGTTTTGATATTTTGACAGCTGCATGACCTCTGCTTGGATGACACAGCAGTAATCGAGAGTGCTGCACTGGAGTCTTATTATAGTTTGATCCTCTCAACCCAGTTTGCTCCAATAATTTTCTAGCATTGCAAGCATGTGCTGCTCTATTTATCCTGTTAAGTTCAAATGCTAGCACACTCGTGAGTGATTCAAGCATGGGTCTGCCCAGTGATCACAATTTGTACCTTGTGAAAAGCCATGTATGCTCAACCATTAGCTCATCACCATAGCCAGTAATACCTTCTTATGATTTTGTACAAAGTGGCATACCCATTTTTTTTTTCTGTGCCATATGAATTGTAAAGCATTTTTCCCCAGCATTTATGTTTTAATTTCTCCTAGGATACACTTGATCTGTTATAGATAAAACTGTAAAGTACTTCCCAGCTTACATAATATATATGAGCTACATGCAACTTTTAACTGATGGTTAAATCCTGGTGGATGTGTAATAACCTTGTTTTTCATGTTCTTATTAATACCTGGCTTTAAAAAGAGATGAAAAATTCTTAACTCCTTCTGTAAATATATTTATTTATTTCTTCTCCCACCACCCACCCCCTTTTTCTGTTCATTTTTTAAAACTATTAATACCTCCCCCCCCCTCCCAGTCCACCCCCACCTCCCTCCCCCGTTTCTTTTTTCCAAAGTGGTTATGCATTACCCAGGATTTTTTAATAATAATAAGACATTCTCTGGATCAAGATGCCAGTACTTTTTAATTTTTTTTTTTACCAATCTGGGCAGAAGACAAGGCAAAACATCCCTTTTACATAGTGAACCTTAAATGTGCTGCTGCCTTTCTTTGCCGAGCTGCCATTGGGCTTGATCTTGGTGCCAGAGAGTGGTCCCTGCTGGTCTTTGGCAACACTAGACACTCCACTCTACCTCCAAATGCTGCCAACACTAACCTTCTGACACTCCCACTGCTCCCACTCATTGTTCAAGGACCCGTCTATGGCAGGGACAAGTGTTGGATTTTGTCCTAGAGCTAGTTAGCAAAATTGTTGAGAATGTGTGTGATCCCAGGCCATCAGAATTTATATGGTTGTTATGCGGTCTTGTGGTGAGGTGTGCAGTGTGGTCAGAGAGTGTTGGCAACATAGTTGGTGTTATGTGGTGTCAGTGCCAGCACCAGGCCAGCAACACTACTGCCCCCCTACATTAGCCCACAACCAATGGCCAGAACCTGAGGGTCGTGTCTAACGTGATGTGTTTTATGTTCTCTTGCTGTGGTGCCCCCTGGACTCCATCTTTCTTGCTGGACTGGCCTCTCCTTCGCGACTCTCCTCTACTGTAGATGGTCACGCCTGACGCTCTCTTTACCCTCTTCGGTACGTCACTCAGTCATTGCACGTGCAGCACCCCTGTGTGTTGTACACTTGTTACTTTTTTATAGCATAGAGTATAGAATCCAGTCTCTTTTTATTATCATTCAAGTTGAGAGAAAATCTGGCAAAACTTTTACTACATCCACATTTGTATTGCATCCTTATATAGTATAAATTTTATTTACCTCTTGTGTCATTTTTAAAAGTAGTACTTTATATTAGTTTTAAATGACATTTCCAGCATACTTTAAATGGTTGTAAACCATTTTCCATGTGTTCAGTCCATTATTATAATTTTCCAAGTTCCTTTTTAATGCATGCAGTGTGTGAAAACTGTAAATATGTATCCCTCCCTGAGACCTTGACAATGATATGCACTGTCACTAATTGATTCTTCAGTAGCATTTGTGTTTTACAGGCTTGTTTTTTCATTTTCTCCTCCTCCATTCCCAAATCACAGTGTGGATAAGTATTGCTACTAATAACAAGAACTTTTAATTTATATGTATATAGTAGTATTTGTGTTTGTACTGCCTGACTGCTCCACTGGTTTGCATATTCTGATGGGTTTGGGTTGCAGTCTACTTTTTCTAAATTAACACTGGCTATCAAAGCCGTGAATAAATTAAATGTATGTAACACTGTTTACCGTTGCCTCGTTAAGTTAGTGAGAAAACCGGGCGTAATGTTACATTTATGATGGTGCACTTTCAGCAGTATTTGATGCTACTTCATGTAATGTACATTTTCTTCATATTTTTTTCTAGTAAATGTTTTTTTAATTCTTCAAGGGTTATTGTAAGTCCGTAATTGTCAAAGGTGTTTCATGTTGACTTTAATGTGGAGAATGTTTTAGAAGTGTAGCAAAAGCGAAAAAGACCTCAAAAGGAAAAAGTGGGCTCTGTGTGAAAAGCAGGCAGACAGTTGCAGCGTTGATGTACAGTGGATGGCGTCCTCTGCTCTTCCTATCAACTGTGTAGTAAGTAACCAACAAACCCTTTGCTGATGTACTTTACAGGAGTGTACGGAGATGTCCAACGTGTCAAGATTCTTTTCAACAAGAAGGATAATGCCTTGGTTCAGATGTCAGAACCTCATCAGACACAGCTTGGTGAGTTTTTGTTGTTTTTTTTTCCCCCCCTTTATATATAGGTAATTTTACAAAAAAGTTTGGTGTCTAATTGGTAGATTTATCCAGCTGAAGTAAAGTGGTTTTCTTTTTCTTCCCCTTTTTTCCAAGAATATTATTAGGATTTTTAAATATGTAAATCTTGTAATTGTGCAAATTTTGAATGTTCGTTAGGCAACAATGTAGGCACTTTGATATTTCCCTCAAGTAAAGCAAGTGCAGTAATGTGAGTGTTCAATTTCAGCCATCTCACACTTGGATAAGATGAAGACTTGGGGCAAGCAGATCCGTGTAACTTTGAGCAAGCACCAAACTGTACAGTTGCCCAAGGAAGGCCAGCCCGATGCTGGACTGACCAAGGACTACAGCAACTCCCCTCTCCACCGCTTCAAGAAGCCTGGCTCCAAGAACTACCAGGTAAGATTAATGGTTTAACCCATAAACCTTTGGAAAGCAGATGGATAATGAGAAGTTTCAATTCTGTGACAGGAGCTAGTGATCATAAATTAACTGTTTTATTTCCAGAACATCTACCCACCCAGTGCTACCCTGCATTTGTCCAACATCCCACCCACTGTTGATGAGGAACAGATAAAGGATGCCTTTGCTCATGCCGGAGCAAATGTTAAGGCATTCAAGTTCTTCCCGTAAGTCTTTAGAAGTAGTTTTGCTATGTGGATAACAGAATAGAGATTTTTCATTTTATTGATTTTTTTCTTTTTTCTTTTCTTTTCTTCAAACAAAACACTAAATATGGTCTTCTCCCACTCACAGCAAGGACAGGAAGATGGCACTGATACAGCTGGGTTCTGTAGAAGAAGCCATTGCAGCTCTCATTGTAAGTATTAGCTTGAATATAAGGAAATGTTAAAGATAATTCAGTTGTTTCATATAACATTTAAATAAAACCAGATATTACACTGTAGAGACAAGTGATGAAACCAGGTCCATAGGATGTTTTCTTCCTTTTTCTTTTTCTTTTGTTTCCTTTTTCTTTTTTTCTTTTTTTCTTTTTCTTTTTCTTTATTGCTCTCACCCTCACCGTCTCTCTAGCTCTTTTCCCTCCCTTTCCCCTTTTCCTTTTTCCATTTTACCAATTTGATTCAACCCCACAGAAAATGCACAACTTCCAACTGAGCGATTCCTCCCACTTGCGTGTGAGCTTCAGCAAGAGCACCATCTAGACGGCCCAGCCCATACAGCGGGTTGAGGGCCCTGGGATCTACACCTGATGGGGCTCGGTACCTAGGGCTGACGAGACTCTGGGAGGGAAGCAGCCTTAAGGAAGAAGAATAAGAATCCCAGGGATGGACGATCCCAATTGTCAGGAACCTTCTGGGAACTGGCACTTTTTTACCTTAGGGCATGGCATTTTTATTAATATAATTATACCTAGCTTAACCAAATGTGTTACACTATAAGGAGGCAGGACCTAGAGATATTTACGTACAAGTGAGAGAGATGATAATTGAGCTGAATTCAGGAAGATGCAATTTAACTAAAGGAACTCAATATTGGAGTTTATTTTTATTTTTTGTACCCATAAATGGTTTGGGTAGTCAAGTAGCCAATACCTGTGTACATTTTGCTACAAGTAAATTCTGCCGGACAGCCTGAATGTCTTTTGTATGTAAGGTGAAGGTTTTCACAGTATTAGGGGTGGTCTTGCCCCAAACGTGGGTGAGAAAAGGCCTCTGGTACTAGTATTATTCGCAGTGGTTCCTCGTGCTCTCTGAGATTGCCAAGGACTTAATGTTAAAACCTCAGCAAGCATGAGCCAGAATTAATTCTTTTTAAACCATGGTAGCTCTTTTTATTTTAAGTGTTTTGCAAGTGATACATGTTTAGAGCTAGATTGTGTAAGTATAATTGAAAATAGAGGAGAAGAGATGAGGCTAAATTATTATTAATGGATGGTAGCCATTGAAATTCTCACACAATTCATATTTTTTGGACAAAATGGAGGAACTATAATAGAAGTGTTAATATGGTAATTTATCTCACAATGTCAGTGTTATGAAAGCATATATTTTTGCATTTTTGACGTCTCCAAAGTGTAAACTGATATCAATCCTTTTCTTGATCAACTCTTCCGTCTAGGATTTTTCTCTTGATCATTCCAACTTAAAAGTCTTCTTTACCATTTGCTCGATGATTCCAATGTTTGTAAGGTAGGCAGACAGGGGCTGTGGTTGTTGTGCCCAGTTTTAACACAAGCACTGATTGGAACAGCTGATGCCAATTACAATTGTCCAACTGTACCTTTAGCAGCCTGTGGAACCAAGATCAGTGATTTTAAATAAAGTGGGTTATATTTTCCCGTGTATGGGTAACCAGAGGAGACTGCAGTTGTAGCCATGAGCATAGGTGGCATAGCATAGACTACTGTCAGGTCAACAATGGGAATTAGCCCGAGGATGACCCTAGGGATTCCAGAGGTATATCTAAATTCACGTAGGTTTATCTTGTGCTAACCATCTGGGTGTTTGTGAGGTGACAATAATGTTTGCCAGGCGTAGCATGTTAGCTAAGGGCAGTGAGTGGACTGTACCTGAGCGGGCACCTCCTCCACCCCTCTCTGCCACCTGGCCAGTCTGTGGTTGGGCTCTCCCACCCATGTTGTGGCATTCATTTATTGTTGTTCAGTGTATGTAGCCAATAGGAAATTTGATTAGCTTTTATTAATGATGATATACAAAGTATTATTTGTTATTTATCTAAAAAGAACTAAAAAAAAAAGGCAAGAAGCACAAAGGTTGAGCCATGCACCCAGGAAGTTGGCAGTATCTCATAGCTGGTTGCTGGAGGGCAAGGCAGTGCACTGTAGCATTCCCATCATCACTGGCCAGCCATATGCTTCGTCACCCCCTTGCCAGGAGGGGGGGGGGCTGTACCTGTACTCTCTCTTCATGCATACCCTGAGCACGGTGATTGCTAAGTTATTTTCTCCTGGATCTGTCACATACCAGTATTTATACAGGGCTTCAAATTAGCTGAAGGAAGTGCCCCTGCCCCCCCCGACAACCCAACACTAGTGTCCCATCTGTCTGAAACTTGCGACAAGACAATCCCAGAAAAAACTCGTTAGGCATCTAGTGTGGTACACGAGGTCTACACAATTACTTAAGACCTTGACGTGAGTTATTGACTCATAACTTCGGGCACGTGTTTGCCAAGTAGTATATAGTTTGAAGTATTTTTTTGGTAAAGCTGATTAGGAGCTTGGGTTAGAGTGCTCTTTTAAGATCTTTGAGCAACACCAGATCAACTGCTAAATTGGACCACACTGGGAAGGCTAGTAAACACTAATTTGCACATATCAGTTTCAGAGACTATTTTTGTACAACTGTGGTGCCTTTCTATGTGATATTCACAGTGTGGCACACGTCGGTCATTGGTCAGCTCGGACATATTCACTGATGTGGTAGCGTGAGAAAAATGTTGTACCCTGTACTCTCAGCTTAGAACTGCTGCGTCCTTGTATTCACCAATTCGACCTACTCCAACTTCCATGGGTGCAGTCAAGCAACTATTTTTACATCTACATGTGTAGAACTTGTATTTCCTGTTTCAATCACGTGTATGTCATGATGAAAGTAAAAGAACATCATCCTCTTTCTCCATTTTAGAAGATTCAATCTAGCTGACGGTCTCTTTCTCAAGTTAAACTCAAGGGTCTCACTGGTTCATGCTAATTCACTTTCCCTTTGAGGCGTCACTCGTTTAGCGCCAGCCCTCTTCCCACGACATCCTAAAGGCCACAGCCCAGTTGATCCGTTTGAATAATGGAGGGTTCAGCTGCTTGCCTGCAAATGCAACCTCTCCCAAGAATGGCCACTAACATGACATCCACTGAGCTGTTTCAAATAATCTCTGAAACACTTGAGAAAAAGGCCTATAAGTTTTGTGCCTCATACTTGTATTTGGAGGGAACAAAGTACCTTTACATTACTCTTCTAATATTGTAATATTTCTTAGAAGTGTGTAATTTTCTCTTTTCCCACTGCTTTGATGTAACCAACTTGTATACTTACCTATCTATTGTATCTATAATTACCATTCTGAAGCGCTTGCCAGGTTTTGCCCAGTCTCTGCATTGTAATCGGCATTTTGTAGTATCTATGAGCACAAAGTTAACAGTCCAAAGTAAAGACAAATAACAATTGGCAAATACATTAGAAAGGAAACATTAATAATAATAGTACTGAAAGAGGTTTTGGATTTACACAAAGCAGTAGGGCAGGAACCTGGTTAATCCCCGCATGACATCTAATGAAACAACAGTTGCAGTTCTTTCTTTTGGAACTTGCGGATTAAAAAAGGAAAAATCTCTGGAGGGATCACCATCGCCAGAAAGACAGCTGAGTTGTGCCTTGACCAGCTTTGCAGCATCTTTTTACTCGTCAGTGCTCGCTCGCTCGCTCATCAGACCCACCTCTCCTCCTCTTCCTGGCTGTCAGGGCATAGATCTTAAAAATGGAAATAAATGCGGCACCCTTGGAGAATACAAGCGCTTTATAGCACTGAGGAACAAATTTTAGCCCAGGACAGATCAGGTCTTGCATAGGGAGGGGTAGGCATAGCTAAGGGTAGGGTGCTAGACCAATTCTCTTATTGCACCTTCTTTGGTAAGGCCCACAATAACTTCATGTATTAACCTGTATTCTTGAAATCCAAATGGTTTTAAATTAATTGTTTTTATTGTGAATGTGGAAATGATGAGTGTTCATGCATATTTTCTGCATCTTATTCCAGAATGATATGAATCTGTCTATTTTGTGTTGACATTGCTAGCTCCATTATGGACTGTTTGGTAATAGACCGGCAGACCCATATTTGTCTATGTTGGATGGATCTGAGCAACATGAGCCAGGTACTGTGTTTAAGCATTATCATTTTGTAATAAATATGTATTTCGATAGTTTTGCATATCACTACGTCCTTCTGGTAGGGTGGGCTTCAAAAAAATTGCCCAATATGCGAAGTCTGTGCGATGGTGTTCTTCTAAAAGCTACAAGAAAGGTTATTGATTGGCTGCACTTCCAGTAGCTTTGATCGCTCTTTATGGTTGACTCATTGTTTGTGTTTAGGTTAGAGGCTATTTTGTAAGGTCAGGTTTATTAACACTAATGCCTACTACTCTATGCTACTGCTGTACTCTCTCTGTAGCCCTCGAGTTACTACTGTACTTCTCTCTCTCTTTCACATCATCATTCGAACTATACTATTCTTTATTTTCGGATAAGATAAAATATTTTCTAAAAGTATCTCTTGCCACTACTGCTCTACAATTGTGTTAGAGCTCTTGGTACCTCATCTTTCGGCCCCTGAAAGTCCTGCTCTCTCTCTCTTCTCTCTCTCTTCTTTTACTAATGCTAGGTCAGTTTAGGTCATGCTAGGCTACTAACCCTTGTGTATGTATTTATATATGGGTGTGCGTGCCTGCGTTAACGGATACATACATATTCGTGTATAGACACATTGCATATTCCAGTTTTATGTATTGTGTGTATATATGCACATGTATATAATTACTTAAGCGCGCATATATATTTCATACATACACATAAACATGCACATACACAAATGTTTGTATGTGTATGCAATGTATGATGATGATCTTCCTTTTCATATATGTATACAATATCTTATTTTGCTCTCAGACTGTCATGCTTTGCTCTATTGCATTTGTTCCTTGGTTTGAGGAGTGAGTTTGACTGATTCACATAATCATGACATCTTGAGAAACTTTTTTTCCTTTGTTAATTAGAAGACTTTACTTTTTTTGGCGATGTCCTTTGGAGAATTGGCAAAGATTTTGTAGCCAATGGAACAAGGGCCGCCATGTTAGTTCCCTAGTGTCACCTGGCCATGTCTCTAGAACACTTGCCACTATCCTGCCTCCTGTACCAGCCGTATCTACTACCACTTGATCCTGCATACATTTCTCTATATGTGTTTGTAAATGTACCACTCTCGTGTACTACTACTTGGTGTTAGTCATATCACTGTTCCATTCTACTACTACTACTACTACTACTATTACTACTACTACTACTACTACTCAGCTGTATTTGTATTTCATTGTAGAGGTGCTTGGTTGACCACATAAAGCCTACATATCTACTCTAATTCTTGTTCTTTTTTCCACCCTTCCTTCAGACACCAGTTTCTCAAGTGGCCATCTGTTTTCCTGATAACAGCTATGAATCTCCATACACGGCAGCCTCACAATATTGGCGATAATTCTGATGTGTTGATATTGTTGAGGGATTTTCTTATACCTTTTTGTATAGGCATTATTATCCTTTTTCGCTGCTTGAGTTGGGCTATATATATGGCAGTCTTGTATGCACTCATAGAATCTGCTCTCTTCACATAACAAGAACCACCATTTTGATTTCCATCACACGCAGATTATTTCGTTACTCACGCCGAAAAAGCATACTGCGACAATTTATTTAGTATATAGTTATAATGCCATTGTTTATAAAAAAAATAAGAATTTAAAATTCGCTACTTTACAATTATCAGTATTAGCATATATTATTGTCAAAGAAAGGAAGATAATAATCACTAGTCTTAAAATCATTAATTGAAAACTTGAAAATATTGATAAGATTGATTGTCCACATTATTGGAAGGTTTTAAGTAATTTTTGCAGGGAGCTCTCCTGCTTTACTAAATTAGGAAATGGCGTAACAAACGGAGGCACTGACGCTTCAAGGGTAATCCTACTTAATTTACAAATTCTTCTCCTTCACTCTACCTCTTTGCTGGTTCCTTTCTAGCACTTCATGAAATTCTTTGTGAAAGATCTAGAGCTGTGTAGTTAATTGAGATATGACATTTTTCAGCTATGTACATTTACCTCTGAAGAAAATTTGAACATTTCAAATTGAGTAAAATAGTAAAAGTGGCAGACCGCACAAACGACAGAGAACAACACCTATAGGGTATGTAAAAATTACGTCAGAATGAAACTCCTTGTAACACTGTTTCGATAGAACATCTTAGACCCAAGATGTCAGTCATAACGCTGTAAAATTGATAATGAGCAGCTAGGGGGGGAGTTTACTACATTTAATTATATAAGACTACTTTGCAGACTAGTTTACAAGGTGTAAATTAATTTATTTACGCAGACGGATTACAGTACAAAAGCTTCCGTTAACGGAGGGAGGAATAGTTTTTAGCAAGAATTTCTACTTATTAAAAAAAAAAACTTAAATTATGCTAAGCTGAACCATAAATATCAAAGTTTTGCACATAGAAAATCAAGTGAAGTCTTGGCAGATGATCACTATTGTGAAAACCAAATGTTTCATCGTATTACTCAACGTTTTACACACGTTTGAAGATTTACCAAACGGTGATAACTCGCATTCCTACACCACTCATTATTTAGGGAAAGGAAGTTGGACACCACACTAAAAGTAATAGAAAAGGAGGCGTTTGTATACAGAATTAGGTTACTCTTTTAAGTTGAACAGTTGTAAGTACAAGATTTTATAAAGTGCAGAGGACTTCAATTACATGCAATGAACTTTAATGTCGCCATAGTGGTTTTATATATGAAGAAAGAAAAACTCAACAGGATTTGTTAAATCAACAGGAGTCCCAAGAAACATGAGGCATAACCATTCATTACTAATATTATTCAGAATGTCAAGAGTTGAAGGTTTATATTTTGTAGATCTGTTGGTCATTCAGTATTCAGACTATTTGAATCTCGTATCAGGTCCCATTAAGAGATTGGCGGCATCCTTCAATTTCCATTTTTCATCAGCTTATGTATAAAGATAGTTAAAAATAAAAATAAAAATGTATAAAGACTATGTATTACCAAGACTTAAAAGATAAGAGTGAAGCAGCCACAAGGTGATGCAGACAGATTTTTTAAAAATGGTATAAGTGCATTTATTTCGCCGTGTTGAAATTGAATTTTGGGTTGCTAATCGCGAGGTGTTTAACAGCTATACTCTTGGTTTTGGATAATCCTTATTTACGAACTGACATTCACTTGGGTAGGTTTAAAAGAAGCAAGTATTTATTAACGTAAGGGACTATTTATTGCACAGCATATAAATCAGTATCAACGTTTATTAAGGATGCTGCATAACGAACAGCGAATAGGGAAAACACATTTACTTAACCATCATGAAAACGGTACAAATCTCATTTTCCGCATGGTTATCCGACACAAATTGGATACAGTAATATAAAGTAACAGAAATATTTGCTGTGAGTTTTCTTGATTATAATGCACTGTGGTCACCATGCGTGATGTGATTTTTTTCCCCAAAACTATGAAGATTGAGGAATAAGAACAAAAACAGAATCTCACTTCGCCACTTGAAAAGGTCTACTAAAATGTTACATGTTTAAATCGTAATAAAATGTCTGAGTGCACTGAAGTCTATGAAGGAATTACGTTATATGTTATATTTACCGTAATGATATAACGACTAAAAGTTGCTAAGGGTGACCTGATTATTTTAAACAAAGGGGAAAAATCTCCCTCTTCGGTACAAGACGAAATAAAGTTTCAACAATAACAAATGATCAATTGAAGTGCATATCAAACCAAGAAAGTAAACCATCACTGTCACTTATTAATAAGTGGATATAATGTAAGAAAAGAATTTAGACATCAAAATGTATGTCTGTTCAATATACATTCCATCACGTTTCAAATAAGATTCTAGTTTTTTTCGGGTATATATGCATGAATTATTAAAAACAACACGACATAAGATTACACGCTTATTTCCACACTTCTATTACACTTCCCGAAATTCTCCACGGGGATTACATGAACATTTGTTTTATATAAATTTCCATTGCATTTTACTGGATGTGACGTGTCCACTATGTGTAGATACAGAAGAGGAGAGTAAATGTTTGATACCACATCTGTTTACTTTTTCTCCTAAAGTTAAGGCTAAAATGAATATGGTAAACATGATATTCAACAGGAAATGTAAGAAATTACAATGAAGACTGCATTATTATGATACTGTGTGACCGCTGCAAATATGCTATTCGCACAGCCATAGATTCTCTCGTACCCCAAAAAGACAATCAAGTAGGCATTCTCCAGGAACATCAGGGAACTAAGCAAGCAACAGAGAAAGAAACGCATATACAACACAACAAAGGTGCGCAAGCATATAACACCACTGGACACTTAAGTATACTTACTAAAATCACTTGGCTGAGACATTATGAAAGTGAAACACAGCAAAGGGGCCTTGTATCCTGCTGGTAACATTGGAAACCCCAGGCGCTGGAAGTTATGTAAGACGTATAAACAAGACATCACTTTTTGTAAAAGACTGCACCCCCCTAATTCTGTTCTCGCTGCTACCATGGGGGAGGGATTATCATGGCCAGTAATGAAGACTGCACCCTTATTAAGGCACTGTGGCTTACCCCTTTATCAGACAGCCCGATGCTCCCGATTCCCCGACCTCAGGCTCCTTGCCCGTTGTTGTCGTGGAGGGGGGGGGGGGCTTAGGAGGCAAGGACTGGGACCTAATGCTGAGGATCTCCCCTGCCTTGGGCCACAGTCCTCGACTCTAATTTTGTTTTTTCCCCCTCCTGCATTTTCGTTTCCGTCCCTTCCCCAACCCCTTTCTTCCACTTACTAAGGTGTGAGAGCCGTGCTGAAGGGATGAAAGGCTGACTTTGTGCCTGCCCTGAACGGCCTGAGGGAGCCATGGGAACGGTAATTCCATTTTTTAGTTGTCTAGCCCTTACCCCTCAAGGGAATCCTAAGGGGTGGACTTTCTCTCCCCAACATACTCCAGGCTTACCATGGCCTATAATGATGTTATACCCTTATTAGGGGCAATGAGGCTTGCCCCTTCATCAAATAGCCCCACCAATTCAAACTCCCGGTTCCCCAACCCCAGGCTCTTCTTTAACCACGGCTCTGAACACTGCAACTACTACCCCTCCTCAATGCCTACTAGTACATTATCCACCCAAGTCAACACTCGATCTGCAAGAGACATTCCTACTCTCCCAACATGCTTAAACCTCATCACCTCTACCCCACAAACTTCTTCATCAACTACCCCGTCCTACCTTATTAGTACTTTACAGCCTTATTATCCACCTCTCCATAATACTACCTCCCTCAACACTACTCCCTCTTCCATAAGCCCCCCCGTCCTTTTTAACTGCCCCCGTCCCCTCTTCAAATATCCTGAAATAACTCTGTTCAGCCTAGCCAAATGAGATTCGATTTTTTTCGTGATCCCTCCCACAGCTTCCCTACTCGGAACAACACTCCCTTCCTCTTCCAACAATGTCCTCCAAAAAACAAGTAAGCTAAGTCCCCCCCCCCCTTTTCTATAGCCGAACCCCGAATCGTTTTCCCCGTTCCTTCGTCCCACAGTTACATCTGAAAACCAGTCTATAGCATAATCAACTCTAACTGATCTCTTTGGTAACCCCATTCCTGCAGAACCGGAACTGTCTCCATCTCCCCAGCCAACTGCCCGATCTATAACAAAAATTACTCGCCTGCCTCACGGACTATGATGTGACATCAGTACAGTGCTACTCCATTCCTCCCCAGAGGTCCATCATAAGAAAACCCCACTAATATTGCCAAAATTACTTTTCCATAGACATGAGCTTCCCTTTAATGTTTTACATTGGTGGAGAATCCTTTCCCCTGTCCCAAAGCATATCAACCTCCTCCCCCATCAGTTGCTTAAAATTGTTTTGGCATTTTAGGACATCCCTGGCCAAAACCATTTGCCCGTTTGCACAGCCAGATGCCCTCTATGTGGCCCAAACCTGGTTCCATATTCGATCAAAACTGCCTCTGCAACAGTCCATCACACACGTGCCAACTGTGGTGTCCCCTATAATGTATTTTATAGGGGCTACCCCACCTACAAATTTGAGTCAAAGGTGGCAACTCTCAGATACAGACTTGGATTCAATCTACTTGAAGCTAATCAGGAAGGCACGTCGACAAGGTTTTTCACTTACTCCCTACTCCAGTAATGTCGCTCGCTCTGCTTCCTCCCCATCCCTCCCCAAGACATTCCCTACACCCTCCCCTATACCTATTTCCTCCTACATCGTAACTTCCCCACTTTCCTACGTCCCCTACCTTTTTCCCCCGTCCAAAATTCCTTTTTTGCCATTCTAAAAATCCAGAACACTCCAATCTTTAACTGCAAACCCCAAACACACCCTCCTCTCCCCTCCCCGCCACTAACCCGCAGCAAGAACAGACCCAAACGTTTTTTTCAACCCTTTCTCTTACCAACACACCCCCCACCTACCTTTTGCCTCTCTTACTCCTCAGACACCAAGCCTCCCCCCTTTCCCCTCATAAGAAAAAGCCTTTTTTTTTCTCAACAAAAACTCCCCAACCAACTCCTTTACAGAAAAAACTCTTGAAAAATTTCAAAAAATTTATCTACTTGAGTCCCCTAAAACTGCCCACCAAAAAAAAACCCCCTCATCCACCCTCAAATTCCCCACAAACTCCCGCTCCCTTTCCACACTCAAAAATGACTGCCCGATAATCCCATCCTCCTCCCCTGCTCATAGTCCCCCCTACACCCCTTCCTCCTACCTCCCTCCCAAAAACAGCCCCATCCCCTCTTAGCTTCCAGCCTCCACCTACATTAACCTTCCATCCCTTTCTATCCCTTCCCACTCCCCCCTGGATTACACCACCGTGAATCCCTTATGTCCATAAAATATGCCCTTCCCCAGATCCTCCACTTCTTGGTACTTCTCCTGATACAACACCACCTTTCCCCTCTCATTTTCTCTCTCACCCTCTAGCTCCTTCCCCTTCAGATTCTCCAGCACGCACTATAACCATTATGACTCAGATCAACTAAAAGTATAGCTCTCCTACATTAGAATATTCATGGTTTTTCCATTTCCTCCATAGACCTGACACCTTCGTCATATACTTTCAACTTTATAACCCATTCATTAACTGCCTCTAAGAGACTTTACTTACACATCCTCCAATACCAATCCCCAATTACCATTTTTGTCTCCTTCTTCCACCCTCCCCCCTTACGCCTCGTTGTAAAACTTATCCATCAGAAAAAACACTTTTATGTCATTACCCTCCCCTTTCCAAACTACTATCCCTTTGCAACAATTATTTTGTAATCTTTTCCTCGCTGTTTGGATCACAGTTATTTCAGTTTTACTTTCTCCCCCTTCCCCACCCCCATTGACTTTGTTGTTTTTTTGAAAATCTAATTTCCCAAACTTCAGACCCCTTTCTTTTCCTCATATTTGGTGATTTTTAACTGACCGCCAACCACTCCTTTGGGGGGTGAATTTCTTATTACCAACTCCCGTGGCCGATCCCTAGAACGCTTCCTCTCCATAACTGACCTTATTATTCTTAATTCAGATCGCTCCACACACTTCGACATACGCACGCAATATCTTTCATGCATTGATTTCTCTCTATGCTCCCCCCTTCTCTTCACACTTAGATTTTTCCATTTGTCAGTTTCTAGACCACTTTTTCCCCTATAGTGGACCACTTTTCCAGTTTTCTCCTTTTTTCCTTTACTTTATGTGTACCACTTCCCAACTCCCCACGCTGGTGCTTTGATAGAGCCGACTGGTGTACTTCCACTTCACTCTCTGATATTCCTACCCTCACCCCCCTTCTCATCCATTGCAGATATGATACAATATTTCACAACTGCAATCCTAAAAGCTGCCAATACAGCCAATCCTCGAACCTCAAGACCTTATACCTCTAAATGTGTTCTATGGTGAAATTCCGATTGCACTAAAGCACTTCGGTTAAAATGTGCAGCCTGGAACAATTACCACTACAAATGAGGCACCCCTAATCAACTATCAACCTTTATCTCCTTTAAAAGAGCATCCGCCTGTCTTCGTCGCACAATCTGGAACAGTAAACAAAAAGCTAGCGAAATTATATTTGGCGCCAGATCCATAAATCATCAGGCAAACTTCCCCCCATCCAGCCCCCGTCCTCCATATTCGAGACATTCTCATCTCTGAGCCTCTCCAAGTCGCTAATGAATTAGGTAACTATTTCAGCCAGGTTAGTAGTGGTTCTTACCTTTCCCCACACTTCTCTTCTATTAAGACCCCCATCATCTTTATCCTACCCTCTGCTGGGTCCTATAATGCTCTTTTTTCTTCCTCTGCACTCAATGCTGCCTTATAGTCATGCCGCAACACTCATGAAGACCCTGACGGTATTCACTACCGTATGCTCTGACACCTTCCATCTTCCTCTCTATCCTTCCTATAAACTATTTTCAACCACTTATGGACATCAGGAAATTTTACTTCTCGTTGGTGAGAAGCTCTTATCCTCCCCTTGAAACCCAATAAATCGGGTACCCTCCCACAAGATTACCGCCCCATCGCTCTAACTAGCTGCTTATGCAAACTACTAGAGTGAATGGTTAACTTCCGCTTAATGAGGTATCTTGAATCTCTCTCCTTCCCAATTTGGTTTCTGCCGTGTCCAAAGTACAGCTGACCCTCTAGCTCATTTCGAGATATATATATTACATCTGCATTTGCACGTCATGAATCCACATTAGCCATATTCTTTGCCCTAGAAAAAGCATATGATACTAGATGGCAGTACCATATTCTTCAAAAATTGTCCTCCCTAGGCATATGTGAAAACATGGGCGTCTTTATTAAGTCTTTCCTCTCCGAACACACTTTCCAGGTCAAAATTGCCTCTTCCACATCATCATTTCCTCAGTTCGAAGGTGTCCCACAAGGCAGAGTGCTCAGTACCATTTTATTCCTCCTTGCCGTTAATGACATTGTCTCAGTCTTATCACTAGGAGCCCAATCATCAATATATGTTGATGATTTAACCATCGCTATATGTTGATGATTTAACCATCCATACCAAATCGCCAGTTCCTTCACTCTGCAATAGCAGCAGTATCTTCCTATGCTACTAACCATGGCTTCTGCTTTTCTACCTCCAAATCTTTCTCAATCCTTTACTCTCACACACGTGTAGGTTCCCAACTTCCACTCTTCTTATATGGCACTCCACTCCAATACCGTGCCTTTAGCAAATTCCTTGACGTTATTTTTGACTCCAAATTGTCCTGGCGAGACCATATCTTTTACATTAAAGAAAAAGCTCGCCACCGCCTCCATATATTACAAACTCTGTCCCATATATCCTGAGGCTCAGATCCCAAAACTCTACTCTATCCTCATGTTATCTTGATCCTCTCCCATCTCGGTTATGGATGCCATATCTACTCTTCTGCCTCTACCTCCCTCCTTGCTGATCTTGACACAATCCACCACTGTGGTCTTCACGCCCTAGTCTGCCGCTCTTCTCCAATTGAGAGCCTTCTCTCTCTCCAATGCTTAATTCCACCAACTTTCCCTCTCTAAACTAACTATCCCACGATCCTTGCTTCCTACCTTTGCTTCTTCTACTAATCCTCTCTCCATTTGCATGGATACCCTCCTCTCCCATTCCCATTTTCCCCATCTCCGACCTTTTCTGCTTTCTGTCCATTCTGTCCCTCCATGGCTTATACCTTACCCAAGTATTTGCTCCTCTGTTCTCCCTGACCCACCAAAATCAGATATCCTCCCCCTGCTGTCCTTCTCACCCATTTCATTGACCATGTCTCCATTCATTCCTCCAGTATTCATATTTACACGGATGGCTCTAAATCCACCTCCGGTGCTGGTTTCGCAGTAACCTACAGAACTGCACGCACTTCTTTTGCCCTAAAACACATATACTCACTCCCTTCTTTCACCATTTTTACTGACTCCCGTAACTCATTAACTCTCATAAAGTCAATGCACTCAACTAACCACTTTGTCTGTAAGATCCAGATCTGGTTGTTCTACCTATCCACATGCCATAAATTTATCAGATTGTGCTCGGTACCCAGCCATGTTGGAATCCCTGGCAATGAACAGGCAGACACTCTAGAACACTATGCTGGTATGTCCACATCACACCAACCACGTTTCTCACGTATTCCAGCCACGGATTATTACCCCCTATTGATGACCTTGTATAACTGATGGCAGTCTTTCTGGTCAAGTCTCCACACTAATAAATTACATACTGTAAAACTATCAATCTCCTTGTGGTCAGCTCCATTTCATCGAAACAGACGTTGGGAAACGGCTCTCGCCCGCTTACGTATTGGCTACACCCGACTGACACACTCCTATCTGATGTCACATTCTGATCCACCCCTTTGTTCCCTATGTAATGTCCCTCTTTCAGTTCCACACATACTGTTGTCCTGTCCACGCTTTGATGCAGGTCGTACCTCTGCTTTCTCCCACCTATCCTCCCTTCTCTGACCTCCCAACTACTAGACATCCTTACAGAATCTCACACTTTGTGCTTTGACAACCTGTTCTCCTTCCTCAGACGCATACATATCCTTCACTTGATCTAATCCCCTTACCTAACCCTACCTTAACCCATTCACTCATCAACTCCTTTACCCACCTTTAACCTTTTCAATATTAATCTAGATAATTGACATAGCAACTAACTACTAACTCAACCACCCTTCACTTCCTTTTACTGTACCTTCCTATAGTGCTACATGACCTTAGATATCTAGCACATTTATTTTGCTTTTTACCATTGACCACGACGCTTCAGTACCTACTCTCACCTCAGTCCAAATCCAAACCATCCACCCAGGTCATTACTCAACCGCAAGAAAGCATTCCTCCTTTCCCAACTTCCTCTACTTCATCTCCTCCACCCCGAAGCTTTCTTCATCTACTACCCCTTACCTTATTACTACTCCGCAGCCTTATTGTCCACCTCTCAATGCTACTCTGTCTTCCACATGTCCCCGGCTTTCTATTACCCCATCTCTACAAACCTTCAGAATACTCTGTCTAGCCCTGCCTAATGGGATTGATTTTTCGTGATCCCCTCTCCAGTCTTTACTCTGACAACACTCCTCTTCCAGCAATGTCTTCAAGAACAAGTAGGCAAAGTTTCCTTCCCCAGCCTTGTCAGTTACATGTGAATCCCAAGCTAAAGCATTATTAACCCTGACTTCTCTAGCAAACCCATTCCTATCAAGCCTCATCCCTCCCTCAATATTTGTACTGGAACTGTCTCCATCTCCCAGAAGTGTCTGGCCTCACTTTACGTGAAGCCAGTCAGGAAGAACGCAGACAAGTTTTTTCACTTACTCCCTACTCCAGTACTGTCCTTTGCTCTGTCCCCTCATCTCTCTCTCATACGAAAACCTTTTTTCTCAGACCTCTCCTACCAACTCCAGTTCAGAAACTTTCTATGACATTCAAAACCATCTAATCATGACCCAAAATAACATGCCAACACCGCATCCATCGTTCAGCCTCTCTGCTTCCATACCCCTCTACACGCAACGTAACTGCCTTCCCTTCCTTCCCGATTATCCCTTCCACTTCCTCCTGGATACACATGTGACTCTTTGTCACAACAACCCCCTTCCCTGGACTTGCTTCCTCCAGACTTTTCTCCTGAAACCATGATCTAATCCCCCTTAACTCCCCTTTCCCCTTTTGCTAATCCCTACCGTATCCTACGAATTTCCTTGCAGATCCCTACACTTCTTCCTTAACAATTTTAATATTATCCCCCTTTAGTCCCAACCTTAGGCCATTTACCCACCCTCTCTACCCTCACCCCAAATTTGCTCGTTTCAACGCCATACTATCCTGAACCGCTATATGACTTTTAATGTGTAGTACATTTAATAATCAACTAACCAAACTTTTTTTTACTATTACACCTTTCTAGAGTGCTATATGACCTTTCATGTCTAGCACATTTATTTTGCTTTGTAACTATTAACCATTAAAAGACTACATACATTAACACCCAACAGGCCTCTCCAGAACACGGACCACATATACTCAACACTTTCATTCACAAATCACAAAGGAATGTCGAACATGTGAAATAAACCCTACCATAACATCTCGTCGGTATACACAATTTACGACTCCTAATGTGAACAAATCACACAGTCCAGACAGAATACCATTCCTGCATTTTAAATCAATGCCTTGTCTCACATAGCATGGTTGTCGGCCTAAACAGTAATACAATCCGAAAATCACGATAGTTCCACATGTGATGTATAACAGGTTCACCCTGTATTACATGGCTGGCAAAACCTTGCATAAAAAACAACCTTTGTTTCTCCGACCTCTCCAACCAACCCACTTCAGAAACTCCAGCTGTAGTATGAAGTAATTTCATACTACAATATGAAACAATTTCACTGGGTCATCACAACATGAAAACTACAATTAAGTATCATGCTGTGACCACGGCGGCTCAGACATGAACCTACCGTTAAAAGAAGATACTGGTGTCACATGTGGGACCGTCCTAATACCTTTACTTGCCTAAAGGGCAATAGAATCCGCAAATCACGATAATTCCACATATGATGTATAACAGGTTCACTCTCTCTTACATGCCTGGCAAATCCTCCGACAAAAACCCTGCATAAAAAAGAACCTTTGTTTCTCCGACCTCTCCAACCAATCCACTTCAGAAACTCCAGCTGTAGTATGAAGTAATTTCATACTATAATATGAAACAACTTCACTGGATCTCTACTGGTGTCACATGTGAGACCGTCCTAATACCTTTATTTATGAATGGCCTTCCCGTATTTACTCACACTTATTCTAGTAGCCTTTGTCAATATCTGTTTCCCTCTTAGATCAACCAAAAGAACCGATGCCTAAACTTCTTAGAGGAAATGGGTACAAAAGCCGGATGAAGGTAAAAAAAAAAGAAAAAGAAAAAAAAAAAGCTATATTATTAACTCATTCCTGTAGTAAATACATTCGAGTACACAACTATCATTACTCCCATGATTCAGTACAGAAATGCGGAATACTTTAGGTCCAATTACAACCGACCTTCATATTCACTTGACCAGTGCAGGCATGGGCCCCGTGTTCGAAACTGACGCATCGAAATGCTGAAAGTTAGTTCAATGATATGCAATTCTACGATTACACGAGATAACACACAAAAAAGACTTTCGGTCAAGTTGCAGTAAGCAAGAAACTCACTGATAAACAATAAATGAACAATGATTAATTTTTGCGGCCCATTGTGGAAAATAGGACATGTGCATTCTCACAACAAAAAAGTTTAACAAGTAAACACGAAAGTTTATAAAATCCAGTGCTAACAACACAAAGCTGTTAAACAAATAGTACAACCCATAGACTACAAATCATGTATAAAATTACAGTCATGAAATGTAAAATAATGATAATAATGATAATAAATAAATAGATAGATAAATAAACAAATCAATAAATGAATTAATTAATACATAATAATAATTTAAAAAATAATGATGATGATGATATAATAATAATAATAATAATAATAATAATAATAATAATAATAATAATAATAATAATAATAATAATAAATAATAATAATAATAATAATAATAATAATAATAATAATAATGATAATAACAATAATAATAATAATAATAATAATAACGAGGATGATAAATTAAAACAAAATAAAAACAGCAGTAGCAGCAGATGCATAAATATACCACACTGCTACTCCCACAAACCATTCCTGTACTCTGTCGACCACTAAAGATTAGTAATAAAAGTGAAGGCCACATGACGCTTACAGTTGCTACTGCTGAATTTTTATGGATGATTTATCAATCTATCGTTGTTACAACTTTTGCATTTCTAAAGATGGTTTTTGACAGTTAATCATTATCTTTTATTATTATATTGTTTTCTTTTCTTAACTGATTATTTGACTTTCAACTAATGACATCTTATAGGTCAGTAATACCGTATGAAGTAATATCTTGAACACTTTCTTGAACTCAAGGAATTTGAAATAAGAGTCCTATTTCATTCTGTACATGATTAATTTATTGGAATTAATCATAGATATCATAGGTTTATCAAAGATATATGATACTGATTTTTTTTTTTTATATAGTTTTTATAGTGCAGAGTAAAAAGGAGTTTTGAAATTAACCTAATCTAAAGTAGCTTAGCCGACTACAGTAGTCTAGCCATATCATTCCTAGCGTTATATATCCCATCATAATCTATCCCCACTTCGCTCCTCTCCTCTCCTATCTTTTTGTCGCATCTTTATTTGCCTTATAATAGTCTACCCTAAAGTAATAATAGGAAACGAAACCCTGGGACCACAAACTATAGTATAATTTCAAACTAACATTTTATATCCACTGATAGATTTTTATGACGTTTCTTTAAAGTCTTGAATTATAAATATCAAACAAGAATCATGTCATGATTTAAGATAAGGCTTTTAATAACCATTTAATGATATTTACATACACTCTCTTATTACAACGGTGAAGGTAACCTGCTATATTACCAATAGAAAGGATTAATCAATATTTTTACCAATTTCATCTTGTGAATACGTTTTCACTCTAAAAGTTATTACAAAAACGTATCTGTATGAAAAGAGTAAATATTTCCTATCGCACGTTAAAAAAAAAGCAAAATAATATTATTTTCACCTACCAAGTCTCCTCCTCCTCCCCCCGGCCCCCCCAACATCCTTCCATCCTTCTCTAAGCAATACAAATCCACATTCCAAAAGCATATTTTTTACACAGTATTATTTTTCCCCTTCTCTTCAGCCAAATAACCACATTCACATATAAGTAAAAAAAAGAAAATAGATAAATAAATAAAATCACCGTTGTTTTCACCGGCTGGGAATCATGGCGGCGAGGAAACTGGTGAGCAAAATATCCAGGATTTTTTTCCCTTTTTTTCCCGGGTTGGAGATTGCGAAAATAATGTTGGATATCATATTCAAGCTTGTGAACTATTGTAGTTCTCCGGAACATAATTTTTTAAATGTGTTTTTTGGGTTTATAGAGTAATAGAAAGATGGACTTTACTTGTGTAACTAAAGATACGTTTATTTATTTTCATTAAAGTTCCAAATAAATGAAAAAAAAAAAAAAATACATTACGAGAAAGGCAGAAAACCACATAAAAGATACATAATTTACATTAAATGAAACACATTAAAGACACATATCGCACACCATAAAGAACATTTATAAAAAAGAAAAAAGAAAAAAAATCCCAACAAAAACTTCACAAAATCCAATTATTCAGCAAAAATTGTCCAGTTTCTAAAGAGATAAAAATTCTAATTTACTCAGCACAAAGTCCCCACGACGTAAAAAAAGAAAAAGAAATTATCCCTGGGGTTTGGGGGGGTAAGCAACCCTCGAACATGTAAAAAAATAAATAAATAAATGAATAGATAAATAAAATAAATAGATAAATAAATAAATAAATAAATACATACCCTTTCGTTTATCAACTCAGTAATATGTACGAATCACGTGTTATTTTCCCATTTCATTGATATAAATGAAAGTAATGGTAATGTCTGTGAAGTGACTTAAGCCCCTTTTACTCCAGCTGTTCCTGGGAAATCTACAAACATCACCATAGGAATGAAAAGAGGAAAAAGATAAATAAATAGATACGAAAATAGATAAAGGAATGAAAATCCTAACCCCGAGGCTTTGCCCCCAAACCCCCAAACCCAATCGCCGTGGGAAAATTATCTCTGTGGCATTTGTCGTAACCTGTCTTTATTCATCTCTGACATTATTATTATTATTATTTTTTTTTTTTATTGCCTGTATAGATTATTCCATTAGATTTTACAGATTACTTTCTATATGTAGTAGTACTGTTGTTGTTGTTGTTGTTGTTGTTTTTTTGGTCAATTTACATTTTCAACCAATATATAATTGAATGTTTTTGTCTTCATCAATAGTTATATCTCAAAGCCATTAATTAGAACCTTTACATAGTAGTTGCAGTAGTTTTGTACCTTATCACGTCCCTAATTATAATTTACAATATTTTATTTATTTATTTATTTTTATTTAATATTTTTATTTATTTATTTATTTTTTATTTATCTTTTTTTAGAATTAATATTTATTTATTTATTTATTTATTATTTTATTGAATATTTTTGTTTATTTATTTATTTATTATTTTATTGAATATTTTTGTTTATTTATTTATTTGTTATTTATAATTTTTTTTTATAAATATTTATTTATTTATTTATTTCATTATTATTATTATAATTTTTTTTAACAATCTAAGTTACCGTACCTGGGCATGCTGGAGGAGAGGGCTTGGTGGTGTCCTCGTCCTCCCGACACCCCCGTGGGAAACCTTATCTTCACCTTGGTATACAAGCTGGAGCTGCGGTAGACTTAGGCTGCATGTGTTGCTTTCCGTGGTCTTTTCCTCCTTTGTTTGTGGCGTTACCATACGTGTCGGCAGATTGTTTCTTGTAACGGCGCTGTAACTTTTTGTACTCCTCAAGAATGTCTTGTTAACCCTAGTTTTCTGCATCTGTACCGTAAAGATGAAGCCAAAATACTAATAAGCAAGAAAATTGATTTGATTAATATTACAGAATATTCCCTGGTTAGTAAGATTTGCTTGATTGGTTTAGTTTTGTTGTAGCTTATGGAATCTTACGGCTTCTTAAGATATATCAAATTTTAAGTTAGTTTTTATATGGATGCAGTAACCTAGGGCAGAATGAAGCTGATATTCTTGTAGAGGAATAAAAGTTACTTTCATCAGAGTTTTTATATGGATGCAGTAACCTAGGGGAGAATGAAGTTGATATTCTTGTAGAGGAATGAAAAGTTACTTTCATCAGTATGGGAAATAATCTGCAGACATGAATGGTACTGCCACAATTGAAGGAAAAAGATTATGTATAGTAGTACTAAAAGCCTATGTCCACTTGGTGCTCCTGAATTTAACCCATTGCCGATGGGTGGCATGTACGCACATACCATGGCATGGCGGGACCATCTGCCGGGGGCATGTACGCACATGCCATGGTGTATCTATGAACATGCCATGAGTTTTTTTTTTTTTTTTTTTTTTTTTTTTTTTTTTTTACAATTACGGCAAAAGATCATTTTTCTGCCACTGAAAGTGTGATTAAGTCAGTTTTAACACTTTCTCATTTTTACCATGGAACAAACAAAACAAAAAAACAAAAAAAAAAAAAAAAAAAAAAAAAAAAAAAAAAATCAACACCATATGCCACAACAACTCCTATTTTACTCGGACTATAGACCGAATAATGATCAACTATGGAGTCTATATAACAACAAAAGTATCCTTCAGTCTCGATTTATCGGGCGACGATATAAGCCCCTGAACAGCGAGTCCCGGGCCTCTATGAATACTACCCGTCAGAAATGGGTTAAGTTGAAACTCTGAGGCTGAAAACTATCTTTACCGGGGGTGTGTTGGGGAATGGAGGCCCCCATCAACCCTCTCCCTGGGCAGTGCTCTAAGGGCACATCCAGACACAGCAGCTTAGATGGTTTAATAAATTTTGTGATGGAGTTGGGGAGTGCATCCATATTATAAAAAAATTACCCAAATTTTATATCAGTGTACTCTTATTGATGGCTTTGAATTGGATATAATAATAATAATCAGTATAACTAATAAACAAGTATAATATGAAAGTCTGAAATCTTCAATAACTTGCACAGTTACTTGGGACAGAGTGCAGTGAGGGACACTTTAACTTACCTCATGGAGTTATAATATCATTCACAAGGCACATAACTTTGACCTGTTCTGGCTTTATCCTGGTGGTCAGATGTGATGGAGCTTTTGTGTTCCAGCCAGGTTTTAGGGGATGGCAGGCCCCTATAGTGACAGAAAATAGGCCTATCCAAATACAATATAATCTAATTCTGCAGCTGTTCTTGTTCTAACCTTTTCCTTCACCCAAAACTTCAAATTCCTTTAAGTGATTCAAGACTGTTGGCTGGAATGGGAGGGGGTCTACATCATCAGCTATCAATTTCCTACAGGTGTAATGACCAAAATCCTTAAATGCATATAAAAAACAATCAGATATATTTTTTTTTTGTGTGAACCTTTTGGCTGTTACCCCTGTTTTTCCTCTTGTTTAAGGCAACTTTTGAACTGTTAAACTGAAAAAAACAAACAATAGGCAACATAATACCATGCTTTGCTTCCAATTTACCTGTTGATTTAATTTTTTTTTCATTAATTTCATTAGTTATTGTGTGTGTGTGTGTGTGTGAAGGCCTGGCATTGTTTTTTGTATTAGACAGGTATTTTCCAAACACCTAAGTAAAAGATACAAACAGTTGATTGGTTGTCAGTGCAGGATGAAAGTCAGGAGCTGTTGCATATTGACTGACTCTGTATTTTCCAGTTCTCAGTGGAAGTGTTGTAGATGAACAATGTCTTACCTTTCATTTATCTGTCATTTCCTTGTATTATATACCTTGTAGGTGTTGTTAGGTATATGTGGAAAAAATTGTCTACTCAACTAATATCCACTACATACTTCTAAAAGTTGATAATGCATACTTTAAGTTTTGTGTTGCTTATCCACTTAAAAGGAATTTTAGGGGACAGTGGGGTAGGATGGGCATGAGGGTACCAGAAAAATGGTGGGATAAACATCAGACTTAACAAGTAATGGTAAATTATGCTAATATTTCACACACAAAATAAATTGTATGCAATCTCTAGTCTCTGAGAGTAAAGCCTTCTGTGAGAGCTAATAATGAAAGCTGCATCAACCTTTTTTCCCTTCATAGGGGTGCTGAAAGGCATGGAACCAAAGGGAACAAAACTCTACTATATCCACATATTCTGACAAGATAGACTTTAGATTGGCCCTAAAAATGGTTTCTACATAGTTGCTACATATAAGCAAACCTTCAGTACTAGAATCATTAGTATTGCAGATGTGTGTTAAGTAAGATTTTCCCAAAAGTTAGTTTGCTAAAGAGTTGATGAACACACTTATTTTGCTGTATGTAAACCTAGAGGACTCTTAAGTATAACATTTATATTCCAGCACCATGTGATCCTAACAAATACAAATGTCTGATGTTACGGATGGTTTGTTTCGTTTGTTGTCGATGAGGAAAGGTGGTGTTTGTGTGTGGTCTCCCTGGCCACCAGGATTATTGGCCCTGATTTTGTGGTGTTATAGTAGGAGGAATAGATAAACCACAGTATTCAGTGACTTTGATAGAAATTTCTTAGAAAATAGTATTCATGAAAAAATAATAAATAAACAAACAAATAATATAATAATAATAATAATTAATAATTATTATTATTATTTATTATAATTATAATAACAATAAAATGTAATGCAGTATATCACCAGCCTACTGTTCTGACTTTGTTTGCTTGTAAAATAAAGGCTTGTCATTCATTTGGAAGCACAGACACAGTTGTTATGGCACCAGGTAAAAGATATTTTTTCCTTTACTTGGTATTTAGTTTTATGTCATTACAAACTCAACTCGGTGTAGCTTATGCTAAAAAATACGAAGAATAATAATGACAGAATTATCAGTTACTTCTTATAGTAAGATTATAATATCAACAACTAGGTCTTGTAAAATTTTATTGCCATATTTTATTGGTGATGAATAAATAGCCATTCTTTAGTAATAAAAATGCTTGTCTTTAATAGAGAGAAAAAGAGAAAAAGGAAAAGATTGAGGAAATGAAAAAGTGATAGATTTTAATCTAGCCATTGCCCATCACATAATGAAGATTTAATTTACTCTTTATTTGCTTGGAACATTTTTCATTACCCATCAGGCCATAGTTGACCCCATGGTTTATGTGAATTCAAGGAGTCAGATGAGGACAGAATTCTTCTTCATACATCTTACTGGAAATTAATATCTCTTATAATTGTTATGTATCTTTTTCAGACAACTGGATTGACTGGTTTGGCTGTGGCTACCAATCCGCATCATACATTGGGTGTTCTTTACGGCAAGATCCTGAGATGTTTGCAGAAAATGCCACCCAATTCTTCCTACCGGCAATACACAGAGCAGATTGTAAGCGAGAGGAATAATCATGTGAAAACGGTATGTGAGCTTTGTGAGAGTTCAGGAGTTATCAAAGACATATTGAGTATATTATAGATTTAAGGCTGGTTAAAATTGTATATGAATGTAATGATAATGATTGCAAAAAGGCTATTTGGTAATTGATTTTATTCTATATATGGGTTACTAGTCTGTTCACCAGTTTGTCTTTCTTGTGGGTCTGTTGAACCCTCGTTGAATATATGGTCATGTGTAGTTTCATCCTTGTATGTTTGTATTTAGGTGGGTCATTATAATAAATTCCAACAGCTAGTTTAATCTACCAAAGAATTAAATGCCACCTAACATCTGGAAACAGATGTTAGATGGTATTTAAAGCCATAAGTAATTGAAAGCAACTTTTGTTGTTTATGTAACTTCTCTTATGTTAGAGTACAAGGAATTTAAAATACAGAATTCCCTTTTCTTTCTTTACTGCATTTTCAGTAAATATCCTATTTGAGCTCAGTCCTCTTCAAAAAGCAAATTCAAAGTGTTTAAAGAAAAAAAGTGAAAATTTGTAGGTAGAAATTTGTCTTCCGAGAAGTACACACAACCTCCTAATGGGTGGGTCACTTGTCAGAGGAGGTGATAATTAAAACAAAAGTATAAACAAGCATTAGTGTGATGTTCATTATTTGTGTATAAGGGAAGTTGCACAAACTACCTCCTTTATTGTTTGAACACTTTGAAGTGTGCTGGTGGGATTGAAAGTTAGTTATTTAGGGAAACTTATCATTCTGCATATTTATCACACATTTATATAATGCTAATACCCATTAAGATAATTCTATATGATTTTTAGGGAAGGGGGGGGGATTTCACTTGTACTGGGTTTTACTTTGAAAGCATAGGAGATATTGATGGTTGAAACATAACTAATACTAATGACTTCATAATTACATAGTATTATAAACAAGTAATTTAACCCAGTACTGCCGAGAAAATGCATTGCTCATTTTGTGAAATGTCTTTGCTAGTGTTTACTAATTGACTCCCTTGTGACTAGACCTTGTGATCTTTCCATATTTTACCTTTCCTTGAATTGGCAGAAACTTTTTTTTTTTTTTTACTAATGCTATGAATATCAATAGTGTTCTTTTTATTATAGACATTATAGTAATTATAATGTTATAAACATTAGTAACAGCAAAATAAGATAACGTAAAATATTTTTGTAAATCAAGGAAAGGGGTAAATGGGCGAGACAGGCAGTACTCGTAATTGGCTCATTGGTGACTTAGATGGCAACACTTGTACCAAGTGCAAAAACAACTAATAAAGTAAACTCACAGTGGACATGGCATGTACGTACATGGCATGTACGTACATGGCATGCCCAGTGGCATTGGGTTGTTAATGACATTTATAAATAAATAATCAAAGAAAAACTCTTGCCTTGAACTCTTGAATTCAAGGCCAGAAAAGAAAGAGATAATAGGCTTCAAAATTTTATGATAAACCAAAAGTTATTTTATTAACCCAATACCACCAGGGATGGCATGCACAGACACATGCCATGACCACTGTGAGTTAAATTTAGTTTGTTTTTACATACAGATGGCTCCACAAGTAAAATAAATCACCAACGAGCCAATTACGATTACTACCAGTCTTGCCTCTTTACCTTTTTCCTTGATTTTCGAAAATATTTTTCCCACAAACTCAAAAGTGAAATCAGGCAAGGTCACAAAGTCTACTAATTGACTCCTTTTGGCTAAGCACTTGCAGAGCCATCTATGTGCAGAGACATTTCACAAAACAATACTGCAGTGAACACATTTTCCTTGTGATGGTGGGTCAAGTGTAGATTCATGGATAGTTAGTTAGAACTTTTGCAACCTTTAAAACCAGTTTACATCTTTTGCATGTGTTTAAAAGGCTTGTCCAGTTACTTGCCAGTTAATGTTATCCATTTGGCAGAGTCGTTCTGGACAATACCAATACTATGTGATAAGCATGGTGCCTAGCATTACCAATATTGTGGAGTATGATAATTGCTTTGTGTGTAAAGTAAAAATTTTGGTTCAATATTGTTGTGTGGCTCCTATAAACATTATTTCAGAAAATACTTGTTATAACCACTTTTTATCCTTATTAGCAAAGCTGGAGCCATATGTAATGAAAAAAAAAGCATGAGAAATAGTATATCAGCAGAAGCTCAAGCCCGTCAACATGCCTGAAGATTATTTATTATTTTTTTTTTATACATTACATTACATTAACCACCAAACTACAGACATGTATAATGACATGATTATTTATGCTGTTACGGTTTTACCCTTCTGTATTTATGTTGCCGTCTCTATTTTTACCATAACAGACCTGTATTTGATTTGAACAACTTCTCATGTGTTTCATTATCCACAGGAGCCGGACCTGACAAAATTGGAGAAAGCAATCAATGCAGGCCAAATTGAGGAAGTTATTGTGCAAGCTGAGAAAGAACTGTCCTTGGCAAGAAAGATGTTAGAGTGGAAAGCATGGGAACCTCTCGTTCAGGATCCCCCAAAGGGACAGTGGCAGTGGCCCATTAAATAAAAAGTTCCTGCCAGGATATTTACCTTTGGTTGTATTTTGGTAGACAAAGATTTGGATAGTGTGTGGAACTTTTAAATGTACATTTTATCCTCTGTAAATATATTATTTTTCCCCAAGAGTTAAATTATCAAGATCATGATATACTGTATTGAGTTGGCTTTAGATGGATGAAATCAATTATAATACATAATGTGCACATATATTTCTTGGTATCATTTATCCTTAGAAAATACTAAAACTGTGTGTTTGTGCATTATGAATCTTAAATGCAGATCAAAAATACACCTTTGGTGTTGCTGAAAATACAACTCTAGCCTACCAAGAATATTTATTAATGCTTATAGTTCACCTTACAGATAGGTTGGTAGTGCAAATTAATTTTTCATATTTGTATTTGTAAGAACGGTAAATGATGAAGTGAAAAGTAGAATGAATTTTCCCCAGCTACATTTGATTAGCATATCATGGAGTGTCACTTTCATGCTTTTCAAAATTTTTGCTTCTGTAAAACCAATTAACGATCAAAAAATAAATCTGGTAACATTAGTACTTTATAAACCTATTTACCCAGAAGGGTCAGTAACCATGGGAATCAGATGCTGCTCAGGCCAGCATAAACTTGTATAATAAAAATAATGTAGAAGTCATTTTTTTCATTAAAAAAAAAAAGGCTGTGTGCAAAATGTCTTGTCAACTTCAGCTTTTCTGTCATAAAATTTGATCTTGGATTTAAATTTGTATACTTTAAGATTTGCTTTGTTATATTCAATAAAGGGAAAATGAATGATAAAATTCACCATAATTCCATATATTGTATTTACAACCATTCACTACAGTCATAAGAATCCACACCAGTGTTCAGTAGTCCTCAGTTCTCACTTGGGTAATACAAATTCTTTGAACACTTCCAATGTGCACCACAGTTCTGAGAATACAGAAGAATATCCACTTCCTGATGTTATCTTTAGTTCTGTCTGAGATGTACAGGTTGCCTTCCCAGTCTTAAAAACAGGGATGGTTAAAAACCAATGCCTGTCAAAGCTGGAGTAACTGTCAAGTGGATGACAAACTAGTCAAGAAGAAAAACATGCATGTGTGTTATTAGTGTGACTTTAAACAAACCATAGGAAAACCAACCTTTCTTTCAAAATTCTCTTTACAATGTCTTTTCAATTACATTAAAATTGCAAGTTTTAATTATGCTAGAAGTATATGAGCAAGTAATTTACACAGGGCTATCAAAACCCCCCCACCCAAGTTTATTACTGCAATGTTTCTTCAGTGTGCTATGAAGGGTATTAGCCAGGTTCTTTCCTACAAAGAAGAGCATTGAATTTATGGCATTTGCTTTATCTACAAGTGATTCATTGGGGTTTTTACCAAGTATTCCTAAATTTATGATTTTTGGGTAACCAAAATGTTACCTGCTTATACCAACCGTCTATCCATAAAGTTGAAGTCTGTCCAGTAAGAGTGAGATCCTGCAAATATGGAAACCAATTAAAGAAGTACAAGTAGGATGTAAAATAATAGAGACCAAAGATATCATAAACGTGAAATGGGTATTTGATTAAGCATATATATGCAATGTTATTTTTTTTGACAATGGAATTTGCCTCTGGTGAGATCAAGCTAGTTTACAAGTGTATCCATGGATATCGGCAGTTACCTGGAGTGTAGAGGGAATGGGAGCAGAGATTGGAGGATGGACAAAGTGTGGCCATGTTATCTGGTGTCATTAGATAGTTTTGAGACTGGAGTGTCTGGATTTAGAATGGATAAATGGGTAGATGTCTACAGAAAGTAATCTTGGTAATACTGGTGGACTTATGAAGGTGCCACTGGGAAAATGATGTAGCTTTGTACTGATACTACATCATAGTCAACGAGGCAGGCGAGCAAGTCTCCTCCACAGACTGACCAATCCTTGTCGCAGACAGGGTAGTCTACTGGGAAGATGGAAACAGTTCTGGTACAAGTGGGATGAGGCTGGACAGGAATAGATTTCCTAGTAAAATCAGTAGATAATCCTTTGACTTGAGATTCAGATGTACCTGACAAGGCGGAGGGAAACTTTGCTTAATGTTTTTTGGAGGCATTGCTGGAAGAGCAGTTGTCAGAGGGACCGTAGAGGTCACATCGACCCCATTTTGCTGGGCAAACAGTACTCAATAGGTTTGGCCCTTGTGGAAGAGGGAGTGGTATTGAGTTTAGCACTGCAGAGAGGTGGACAATAAGACTGAATAATAGTAAGAAGGGAGGAGAGGATAATAGATGGACTGGAGTTGGAGGAAATGTTGGGAGATGAAGGTTTTTGCAGCCTGGGTCGGTAACTAGGACTGTACTAAGATGACAGAAGCACTGATGTAGTGGTAGTAGTAGTGTTCAGAGTTGCCAAACGAAAGCCTGGCATCAGGAAACCGGTGGAGAATCTGGGGGGCAAGTTGATGAATGGTTAAAGGTAAACAGCAAAATAAATGTGCTAGACATCTAAGGTCATGTAGCACTATTGGAAGGTTTACTAAAGGGTAGTAATGGGGGTTGAGTTAGTAGTTCGTTGCTATACGTCAACAGTCTATAGTAATGGAAAGGTTAAAGATGAGTAAAGTAGTTAGTTGACTGAATGGGTTAATGTAGGCTTAAGTAAGGGGGATTAGATCAAGTGAACTGCGTCTTAGAAAGGAGAACAGGTTGTCAAAACAAAGTGGGGGTTCCATGTCTGACAGGTTGGGAGGTCGGTGGAGGGAGGATAGGTAGGGAATAGCAGAGATAAGGGCTGCAGTAAAGCGGTGACAGGATAACGATGTGTAGACTAAGAGGGCAGAAGGGGGGTATCCGAATTTAATAGGTCAGGGAAAACAAAGGAGTAAATACATTGGTATAAGCCATGGAAGAGTGGAATGGGAAGAAAATGGAAGAGGTCGGAAATGGGGAAATGAAGAGGAGGGTACCATGCGAATGGAAAAAGGAATAGGTAAACGTAGAGAAAGAAAAGCAGGATAGGATAATTTGGTGAGGAAAATGGAGGGAGCGAGCATAGCAGAGAGAGAGAGAGAGAAGGTTACGGTGTCGAGAGATGGCTTGCCTGATTCAGTGTACAGGCTCTCAACTGGAGAGATGCAGAAGGGGCCTAGGGCTAAGCAAAGGCTGTAGTGGTGGATTGTATCAAGATGAGCGAGAAGGAAGGCAGAGGCAGTAGAAGATACGGCATCTATAATCAAGAGGAGAGGATCAAGGTAATATGAAGATGGAGGAAAGTTTTGCGATCTGAGCTCCAGGATATATGGGAGTGTCTGTAAGAATGGAAGGCAGCGGCAACCTTTTCCTTGAATGTAAAAAAATATGGTCAGACCAAGACAATTTGGAGTAAAAAAATATATATATCACTAAGGAATTTTGCAGAACAGCATTGGAGTGGAGTGCCATATACGAAGAGTGGAGTGGGGACCTACACATGCGTGAAAGAAAAGCCGTGGTTAGTGGCCCAGGAAGATACTGACGATATGGCTTACCGAAGGAATTGGCGGAGAGTTGGTATAGATGTGCTAGAGGCAAAGACGATTAAATCATCGACATGTATTGATAACCGGGCTCCTGGTGGTAGAACCGAGACCATGCCATTAACAGCAATAAGGAATAAAGTGGTGGTGAGCACACTACCTTGCGGGACGCCTTTGAACTGAGGAAAGGATGAGGATATGGAACAGGCTCGCCAATGGGAAGGAAAATTTCCTGTCGTCCATGTGTATGAAAATAGTTAACAGGAAGGATAAAGGGGAAATCGAGCATAGGTATGAAGGCTCGGGTGCTGCGGAGACTAAGACTGAGTATCATGGCTCAGCTGAGGACAGGGTAAAGATGAAGGTGTGCGTTCTCTGATGGTCTCTGATGGAAGAGAAATGTGGCGAGAGCCACCACTGACCTGGATGTAAGTCACCCAGTTCATTAGCAACTTGGAGAGAATCAGAGATGGTAGTATTTTGAATATGGAGAATTGGGGCTGCATGGTGTCAGACAGCTGAATATTTAAAGTGTAACAGGTTTTGGAGAAGAGGGGTAGTGTACGTTCTCTTACGTAGGTCTTCTGACCCTGGAAGAAAAGAATTTGATGCGGGGAGAAGCCAGTCCTCGAACCGGTGGACTGTAATCTTTCCTATTTGGGCTTGGGCCATTGCACTGTTGGACAGGGTAGAGATGGGGTATTTTGCAAGGGAGAACGCGGCGCTCGGGTGGGTTTGGGTGACGTTGTCCGACGCTAGCATTTACAGCGGTTGACGGACACTTCCATATTTTTTTTTTTATTTTGCTGTTCCGGGTTGTATATCGAGCACCACTTATTCGACTAAGGGGCCTGATACCTGATTAGGGGTGCCTTATTTGTAGAGAAATGTTCCAGGCTGCACATTTTAAGCAAAGAATTCCACCATGGAACACATTTGGAGGTGTAGGTCTACAGGTTCAGGGAATGGATGGAGGGGTAGCAATAGTAGAGAAGTGGAAGTACGCCAGTCAATTCTATCAAAGTGTGAGGATTAGTAAGTAGGAGAAACGAGGATTGGAAAGTGGTCTAAAACTAACCAATGGAAGTCTAAATAGTGAGAAGAGGAGCATAGTGAGAGGTCAAGGTATGAAAACGATTGTGGGCATTGTCGAATATGTGTGGCGATCTAAATTAAGAATAACAAGGACAGTTGTGGAGAGGAAGCGTTCTATGAGGAAAGGTGGCTGGAGTTGGGAAATTAGAGTTTCAAAGGCAACAAAGTCAATGGGGTAGGAAAGGGAATTAGACTGAAATAACTGATCCAGCAGCGAGTGGATCACTCTACAAGGGATGGTGGTTTGAAAGGGAGGTACAACAAAATGTGCTTTCTGATGGATAAATTTAGACGAGACATAGGAAGGGTTAAGAAGAGAAAAAAGGTAATTGGGAATTGGTATGAGGATGTGGAAAAAATATTTCAAAAATTCTCTTGAAGGCAGATAATGGATGGGTTAAATGAAGAAAGGATATGACGAATATGTGGTCTGTGAGAACGGAAACCGCGACTATTTTAATGTAGGAGAGCTATTACTTAGTTGATCTACTAGTGATAATGGTTACAATGTGTGCTGGAGAATTTGAAGGGGAAGGAGCTAGTGGGTGAGTATAAGGAATGAGAGGGGGAAGGTGGTGTATCAGGAGGGGTATCAGGAGGTGGAGGATCTGGGGAAGGGCATTGTTGTGACATAAGGAATTCACATGTATCAAGGAGGGAATGGGAGGGATAGTGAGGATGGAGGGAGGGTTAATCTAGGTAGAGCTGGATCTAGGGGGATGCGGTGTCTATAGAGTAAAAGGAGAGGTAGGTGGAGTCGAGTGTGAGAAGGGGTGGAACATTTAGTCTGCTGCAGGCAGTGTCAGGAGGGAGAGGGGAGGTGTTGGGGCAGCAGATTTATACTGGCAAAAGAGTTTGACTAAGGGAGGTAGGAGGTAGAAATAGGAATGTAAGATGGAGGTGGGATAGGTATAGGGGAGGGTGTAGGGACAAAGAAGGGGGAAGGCAGAGTGAGCGACATATTCGGAGTACAGAGAAAGAGAAAAATCTCGATGTGCTTCCTGTCTGGCCTCATGCAGAGTGAGGCCAAGTCTAAATCTACGAGTTGCCCATATAAAATACATTATGGGGACATTCACAGTTGGCACATGTGCATGACTGTACAGAGTAGTTTGATCGGTTACAACCAGGTTGGGCACACAGAGGACATCAGGCTGTGGAATGGCAGTGTTTGGCAGGATGTCCTAAACACCAACAATTTTGACAATGACTGGGGGGGGGGGAGGATGATATGGTGGATTGGGAGGGATTCTCCACTAATGTAACTATTAAAGGGGAAACATTAAAGAGGAGGTCGTGTCTACAGAAAGTAATCTTGGCAATGTTGGTGGGGTTCTCATGATGGTCTCTAGGGGGAATGGTGTAGCACTGTACTGATACATCATAGTCCGTGAGGCAGGCGATTGTATCTTCTCCCCAATATGACTAATATTGTTATAAACAGGGCAGTTTGTTGGGGAGATGGGGACAGTTTCAGTACAAGTATTGAGGGTGGAATGAGGTTCTGCAGGAACAAAAAAATAAAGTACTAGATTTTTTTTCTTTTTAATTCTAATAGTTCTCTAAGCAATTGGACCTACAGTGTTCCTGATTTACCACATCCGTGACATTTTCCTTAATATTCTCTTTAATGTCAGGCAAGTTAGATTTAGGTGGAACCTCTGAATTTCTGCAAGTTATTGGTACTTTTGCATCAATCTGCAGCTTCGGCGGTATTTGTTAACGAGAGTGACGCGCCCTCCAGAGATTGAGTCGCCATTCTCACGTAACAAAATTCAATAATCTAAGTGGTTAATATTCCGACTATGACAATTTTTTTTTCCCTGACAATATTTATATCAGATTTGTTCTTATGTGATGAGAACGAATCTGATGATCATACCCGTCGCATTCTCCAGCCGACAATCTTGAGGCGATTTGATAAGTCCCGATAGCAGAAAAGGGAATGAAGTAGATCGGGGAAGTTATGGGGTATATCAGGCTGGAATAAGAATAGAGAAAAGAGAAGTGTAAAACAAGCACAAAAAAAAACGCTTAAAACCGGACAATGAAACTCTACGGACGTTCGTCTTTGGAAGTCTACGGATAGACGCGCCAATTTTCGGGGGGGGGGGGGCTATGGGAATGAAACTCATCGTTCGGTAAAAATCTACGAGATTTCACATAATCCAGATCCCCGTGGTTAGCGTACCTTGCGTCCTAACCAATAAAACTAACCCAACTTTAACCTTGTTGGATTTATACACTACGATCTATGTATTCCCTAGCCAGGGAGCACTGCCCCCTGGACCCCCATAGTAATTTATGCGTTTAGCCAGGGGGCTATGCCCACTGGACCTCCGTGGCTTTAAGAAAATACGATCTATATATTCCCTAGCCAGGGGGTTCCTCTTGATCCCCAGGGTAAAACAACATACCTTTAAATAGCAAAACCCCGAACGTTTTTTCCCTTCCGTCTATGGTCTCAAATGCTTGGGTTTCAAATCACTTTTTTCGGTGATTAAACGACCCACCTTACCCGAGCCATCCCTATCCGCATGCACGACATTCTTAAGACTCGCCATCGGAGTTGCATTCGTTCGCATATCAGTCAAGCAGAGATGTTTAACACACATCAGTTAAACTTAAAAAGAAATTTAGATATTTATCTAGTTTCACCCAACCTTGGACTTTCGAAAACATTCTCTTTGGAATGGAATATTCCTTCGTAGTTTAGCGCAATTATGCTGTTTTCCGTCGCTTTTGACTCCCTGACATGTGACGCAACTTGTATACCCCGACGGGAAAGTCGATAAAATGAGTAAGCGTTGGCTTCGCACCATTTTTGGGATGATTTAACATGATTTACAAAACAAACACTAAATTTGATTTAAATTTATACACAAAACTCCACGGGGACGGGAGCCACTTTTCACCTCTACAATCACCATATACAATTCTGCAGTTAAATCCTACGATTACTTTTTGCCTGATTGGCAAATACAAATACAAATACATATCATGACTGAACCAAAGGCACCATTTAAATAAGAAAATGCGTTTCTTAAGTTTCCTGATGATCCTAAAAAATATATCTGCATGAAAGCTTCAATAATTGTTGCTCAAACAGTAACGGCATTTTATTTGATTGCGTTTACAAATATTAGAACAAAATAAAAATGGAAACACGATTGTGTTTGTTCCGTATCAAGCTTACGTGTTCTACGCTGACGTCACTCAATCAACAAACTTTAAAAACATTTTAGTAACAGAGCTTGCAAACCTTAGTGATGATTAATGTCAAATGTGTAAGAGTTCAATATTCACACTTGCTATAACACAAAATGGAATTTGTCGGTCTGAGCGCCTAATACTTCAGAGCTATACTTCATGCCATGCAGCTTTAAATAATCACCCTTGCAAATATTTTTTAAATTGTAGTTGTCTGGCAATAAAAAACGAATTTAATCCAAACCAGTTATAATTTTCAGCAATACATCGTGTATTGTATCATTGCAGGTAAAGGCATTTTATTACATGCATTTGCTTATTTCTGACGATATTTACCTCGTAAATAAATATATGGATTTTGCCGATTCGCGTTATAGGCTAATTAAATCTTACTAACCTACTGTCGTATCTCCATTATAACTCTTCAAGCTTCATACGTGCTCCACTTGGTTGTACTTGTAGCGATATAATATGCATTTTGCGTAAACTTTCAGCCGGCTTTCAGTATATTGTTTCACATACGTAATTGCTGTGACATGGACCAGACACTCACTGAACGTTTTTTTTTTTTTTTGTGAGCGAGGGCACAGGTGTAGGGAAAGATGAGTTTTGATTGGTCAGAAAAGAGTGACGTCATTTTCTGAAGTTTTCATTGGCTAGGATTTGCCGCAGTCTGCTACACAGTGTAAATCACCAATTTGCCAATACTTGGTCGTTATACTTGGTGTTCATATCTTGCTGTTTCAGACGTGAATATTTTATTATCGTCATTTCTGAAGCAAAGTACCTTAAAGTGAGCGAAAACATGTTATTAGTCCCGTAAAAAAACGTACATTTTGTTTGCTAGATATGGTTATATAAGAAACTCTGGTAAACAATCATGTTATTGTGAACTTACTACCCAGTTTTATTAACTCTTGGAAAAACTGTCCGAACCGAGAGGAATTGGGGCTGGCAAGGGCAGGTCTCGCTCTCATATAATAATGCCGCTTCTGGGAAAAAAAGAATGGGGGAGAGCTTTGGAATTATCCTTAATAAACAAATAGCGTGCGAGAGATTCTCTATTGATTCCAGGGCGCTTTATCCATTTCTTTAAATCTCTCCACTATCTTTCTATGTTCTGTGTGTGGATGTCTGGGTCAACAAAGTTTTCAGAATGATTAATACTCAGATGTTTGTAATCATGATGTAGGTTTCTGTAGGCATCGCTGTGTATCATGCTGTTTGGTTTTGATATATTACTTAATGAGGGGTATGAGCGTGACGGCACTGCTGCCACTGTCCAGCAGAGATACAATGAATTTCTTTTTACTTGAACGCTCAATACCCCACCCCCCCAAGACCAATGCCTGGATTTTCGCTGCGTGAGCAGCGTCTCGTCGATCTCAGCGATTGCACCAGCACTAGAATGTATTTGTTGCCAAGTGCGACGCACCCTCCAGACATGCTCTCCAAACCAGGCTATCATGCGAACTTAAAATCTAAACCTAATCTTTCCTACCTTCTATTAAAATTCTAGACGGGGGGCAAGCCCCCAGTACCCCACCCTTTTTATTAGCAATTCGTACCAACTAACAGAAAATGGACATTTAGACCTATGTGAGGGTGTTGCGGATTTGGTCTGAGATGTGATATGCAGTATGCTAAGTGAAAACTACTTCATATTCGGACGTTAGGAACACGGCAGTTGGCTCTCCTGTCGTTTAACACGGAAATTACGGTCATTACAAATCGGTGAATAAACGACCTACCTTTACCCGAACCATCCTTGTCCGCATGCACGAGGGTCGTAAGCCTCGCCACCGGAGTTACAATCGTTCGCATATGCATCAGGCAAATGTTTATTAGACCGCGATTAATCTGAAAAAGAAAATTTAATTGGAGAATCCTTAAATGCCCTAACAAACAAGAGGAGTCAAAATGGTAGTTAGCCATGTACCAATTCTATGGACTGCGTCGATGTAGGTAAATTATTTTTTACGGTATGTACTTGGCTAGTGCAAATTGAAGATAATATCCTGTAGAGGATAAAAAGTTGAAGTCGTCGACACAAGAAATAATCTGCAGACACAAACGGTATCATCACAAATAGAGAGAGAGAGAGAGAGAGAGAGAGAGAGAGAGAGAGAGAGAGAGAGAGAGAGAGAGAGATTGAGAGAGGGAGAGGGAGAGGGAGAGAGGAGAGGGAGAGGGAGGGAGAGGGAGGGGGAGAGAGGGGGAGAGAGAGAGAGAGAGAGAGAGAGAGAGAGAGAGAGAGAGAGAGAGAGACAGACAGAGAGAGAGAGTCAGAGAGAGAGAGAGAGTCAGAGTCAGAGAGAGAGAGAGAGAGAGAGAGAGCGATGGGCTTTTTGCAGCAAATCCACTATGTACTCCCGAGTTTCAGCTCAATCTTGGCTTGCATTCCGAGGTGAAGACAATGTTTCCCGAGGGGGTGTTGGGTGGGCAGAGCCCCCCCCCCCCCATCAACCCTCCTCTCGGGCACGCCAAGTCACGGCAACTTGAGATTGTTAATTAAAGTTTGTGACATGTTGTGGGAACTGCCTCTGGCGAGTGCGTCCGTACTGTTAAAGAATTACCTCATATATTATGGATTTATGTCGTTTTTCTCCCCGTTAACAGTTTACTGTTACATTCATTAGGGGAAACCGATTTTTAAAATTCGCCAAAATACTTTATTATATTTACAGAATTTGCAACCTTTCACCGCAGTCATATGGTATCTATCAACATTGTTCAATAGATTCATCAGTTCTCGCTTAGATGATGCAGATTCATTGACCAATGTTCCAGTGTGCACCACAGCTTGAGACTACGTAAGAAAATCCACTTCCCGAGGTAATCTTCAGTTCATTCCAAGACGAGCACAGGTTGCCTTTGCTTGTCTTTAACAAAAACAATGATGGTGGAAAGCCAATGCTCGCTCAAGCTGGTGCAATTGTCAAGTGGAAGACGAAATATTCAAGAAAAAAAAAGAACACGGCGCATACCAGTTATCAGGGATGGTACTTATACCAAGGCGAACAGGGGTTTCTGCTTAGACAGTCAAACCATAAGAAAACCAACCTTTCTATTTAAACAACTCCTCTACAAGTTACATACATTTACACACACACATAATGTAAGTATATATATATATATATATATATATATATATATATATATATATATATATATATATATGTGTGTGTGTGTGTGTGTGTGTGTGTGTGTGTGTGTGTGTGTGTGTGTGTGTGTGTGTGTGTTTGTGTGTTTGTGTGTTTGTGTGTTTGTGTTTGTGCGTGCATACATACATACATACATACATACATACATACATACATACACACACACACACACACATACATACATACATACACACACACACACACACACACACACACACATATATACATATAATACGTTTATGAAGCAAAAATTATGTCTTTATCACATGGGCAAATATAAGAAGCATTGATCCTGCAACTATAGACCTTTAGCAAGTAAATATCAAATTTAAATGATCAGATAGTAAAAAGAATGACCGTAGTCAGATAAACTGTATACTCTCAGTACTTACAAGCCTATAAAACCTTCATTATGATCTGTGTGAAAGATTAAATTTTTTGCAGTCCATTACATGTTTTTCTTTCTTTCTTTCTTTTTTTCTGGTTATGAAGTCGAGGTTGAATGTTGTGTTTTTGATTGGAGGGAGAAAAAAGAGGCAGAAGTACATAACATCAACGAAATCCATCACCTGCAGATAGTCTCGAGTGCCCAGGAAGTACATTTCATTTATGAAGGATGACAAGGGTAATAGAGTTAAGTATTATGAGGTCGTTATGACATTTCACTCTGCACTTTTCTTTAGGTTTGCGGACACAAGCACTTATCAGGAAAGACTGAAAATAACACTAGTATTTTCTTTTTATATCTCTTGTATTTTCTTTAAAACTCACAGCCTAGGGACATCTTACGATCCCTGTGAATGTGGCTGTATCTTATTTTCTTGCTGATATCCTTGGTCCATTCTCCATTTATGTAGATGTTGTAGTGTGTACTGTTTTGGTGAAGAAATTCCCTCTTTTAAGACTTACTGAATGCTTTGGTTTTATCCCTGTGTGATTAAACCCTTGTGCGCAAAATAACCTAGGATTTTGTGCCCTTGAAAGTCAAAGTGAGTTTTCTGAATTTATTATGACGAAGATTTTTCACAGCAGCTGGCATTGCTCTTCCTATCCTAGAAGCTTGAAAATGTGTTGCTAGTATTTAACGATTATTGCATAGTATTTGAGAAAATATGAATAAATCTTGTGTTTGGAAAATCTTGTGAGCGGAAATTAATCTTGATTGGTAATGTAGTCAGTATGTCAGTATGGCTTCAGAAAGCGATAGATGAAAATAATATATGTTGCCATTTTTGGAGAAGCAGGGTGCGACAAGGACAAGCATATACATAAATAACAAAGTTCAATATTCAAAGCCACAAAAACATTTAGGCCTTTCATCAGTAATGGAATTTCGTGTCTTTTCTGGGTAACCTGGTTATTGGTGTTAGGATTCATGTGCCCATTATTATAGCAGCGCAACCAAATATTTTTTTTGTAGAATCTACTTGTTAAATATCCACAGCATGCAGACCATGATCGGGAGGATAAACAGATGTTACACCCTGCCCAAAAGTGACCTGTTGCCAAGCCAGCCTTTTTTTTAAGGGTTTGCCAGTAAACTATGTGAATTATACTTCCAGTCATTAGATTTATAACAGTCTATCTACCGGGGATGAAGAAGAGGTGATTTGCAAAAGGCAAGCGCACAGAATGGGAGGCTAAACCCCTGTTTTTTTGTTTTTTTTTTTTTTTCAAGAAAAAGTGTGCTGTTAGTCAAATTCACGATTTTTTTTTCCAACGAGTCCCTATTTTTCCTCATAGTATGCACACAACATCACCATTTAACATTAGAATACAGATATCATGTCTTAATGCAGTGAATAGTAAAACTCTTCTTTGAGTTTTCCAAAGACTGTCGTACATTGCCTGGAACCGATATCGCCACTTGCCTGTACCT
>NC_051397.1:6072678-6075178 GCF_015228065.2 Penaeus monodon
ATGTGTGTGTGTGTGTGTGTGTGTGTGTGTGTGTGTGTGTGTGTGTGTGTGTGTGTGTGTGTGCGCGCGTGCGTGTGAGTGTGTGTGTGTGTGTGTGTGTGTGTGTGTGTGTGTGTGTGTGTGTGTGTGTGTGTGTGGCGCGCGTGTGTGTGTGAGCACGTGTGTGTGTGTGTGATCAATCTGCAGATTTCACCGATCTACACTAGGTCCACGTTGTGTAAAAGGCATATTAGAAACCATACAATGCTAAAATCGTTTTTCACTGTAAGTTGAACTGCCATATCCACTATTTAATATTCATGGCCTAGGGTGACATTTTGTAATGACATACTTTTCCACCCAAGATTTCTATATTCGTGCACACATGCATCTTTCCTTGCAATATTCATACCTAAGTATATACATAACGAAGCATAAGTAATATACAATGCAAACAATAAAAACTCCTCATATATACATACCCAGTCGTAAACAGAAAAGATTAACAGCCATGCCCTGTGCAATGTGGCCTCTGCACCTCGTAACAGTGTCACATGCGGTTGCTAAGAATCAGAAGAAACACGAAATAAATGCCATGATTAGTATTCTGAAGACCAGTGTTTTTCCCTAACACCCTCTGGCAACATTTACATACACACGCAAAGACACATTCACTCATAAATTTACACCCACTTACTAGATGAAAGAGAAAGAGAACTGTATAGTGCTAATATTTTTATTGGAAGTCCACGCCACTAAACAGCAACTATTCGTAAATCAAAATCATGTATATTTACGAAATTTCTTCAACACCAAGGCCCACCCCCTAAGGACATAGTTAAATTTTAGACCCTCTTGATACAAATCAAAATTAAAAACTTCTTACGATAAAATTTTCGCCAACACGATGTCGTGTTTCGCAAAAGTTATTTCTTTGGTGTGACCACATCATATATTAGCGTATTATTCTAATGAATGCGTTGGCACATGTCTATATATACAGCGAATCATGATTAGCTTACCTTACACCAGCTCGTGCAGGACCATGATAGGATATGCAGTTATCAATGAATATGTGCTAATCAATTCTCATCGTCATCTACACCTGAGGAAATACCCATTCTTTGCTGTTAATCTCTCCCCCTCTCCGCTTTCTGTTATTGCTTGGTATTATTATTAGTATTGTTATCATTATCATTATCATTATCATTATAATAATAAAAAAAAAAAAAAAATATTATTATTATCATTATTATTATTACTACTACTGTTACGACTACTACTACTACTACTACTATTACTGCTGCTGCTGCTGCTACTACTACTACTACTACTACTACGACTACTACTATTACTATTTTTATTATCATTATTACTATTATTATTACTATTATCATTTCATTATTATAATCATTGTTATTATTGCTAATATTATTATGATTATTATCATTATTATTATTAGCATTACTAGTATCATTATCATTATATTATCATAATTATTGGTATCCGTTTTATTATTTTTTGTATGTACTATATTTTTCTATATGTAGTTGAAGGTGTAGCGGCCTGTGACTCTTCTGCTACGCCAGTTCTTTGGCAGTGCCATACATTAAATTTTTTTTCCCATGTAGCACGAAATCGACTAACTATTTTGTTTGGGGTAAAAATTTTCTTCAGATGCAGTTTTAAAACCCCCGGGTTTAGGGAGCCGGAAAAAAATTTTCCCCTTTTTTTCTGGGTCTTTCCTTCTGAAAAAAAGAAGAAGAAGAAAAATGACGCAAGATTTCTTCAGCAAGTCGGGTTCAGTGCCAGGTATGTCAGCGTTGTCTGACACGCTAATCTGCCAGCTGTTTTATTGCAATAGCGCCTGTATCTTGCGTTCTTACGTGGCGATTTTTTTCTGCCTAATACATTTCACCTCATTTGTCATGTTTACAAACCCTTACACCCTCTTAATGATATGATTCGCCTCTTCACAAAATTAAAAATGCATTCAAATTTCTCTTCATATAAAGAGAGGCCCCCAGACACGACTCTTTTTTCCCTTTTTCCCCTTTTGCAAACTTTTGATGAGGAAATTGATCCTGCATTACCAGCCATTTGCAGTTTACCGTTAGCTGGTCTACTGAAGTCTTGAGAGTGACTTGCTACTTATTAAGCAACAGTGCCATCACCACCTTCCTCCGCGGAGTGACTCGTCGTCGCCTGCTTCCCAGTCTAGTTATACTTTCTGTTCTTAGGCGGTTGAGTAACACCTTGCGAGTCCGCTGTCTTTATTCTGTGCTCTCCTGTTATGGCTCTGGTTTAATCCCCGTCTATCATTATGGGAATGTCTTGAAAAGGGCCTTTGGGGGGAGCGGGGTTATCGTTCGGCTTCGTTCAAAATTGACACGAGTAAAATTTTTTTTATTTTTGGGGAACGATGGGAAAAGGGAAAATTATCAAATAATTGGAAATTTAAAGGGCCAGTTTAACAATCAAAACAAAACAAAAAAAAAAACAAAAAAATTTTTAAATAATA
>NC_051397.1:6087678-6090178 GCF_015228065.2 Penaeus monodon
CACACACACACACACACACACACACACACACACACACACACACACACAGGTATAGGCATCTCCATATAATAAATGAACATTTGCAATCAGAGTTATAGGCCTAGGCGGAGATTCAAGTTTTTTACTCGCAAAATAACACTCGAATTCTCCCTAAAAAAAAGAAAAAGGGGAAAAACAAGAGAGAAAAGAAAAGAAAGAAAAGTGCATTCTAACGAAAGTTCTTTCATTGCCTTCACGTCATGACGTCATCCGACCACAAAGGATCGGCCCGACGCAACGAGACTCTAATTCCAGTTACGTTGGATAACGGCCCCCATTGCCTCCCCTCTCCTTCCCCCCAATTCCCTCCCCTCTCTAATCCCCTTCCTTCCGCTCTCTCCCTCTCCAATCCCCTCCTCTCCTCCTCCTCCTCCTTCCTCCCCTCTCCTTATCCTCTCCTCCTTCTCCCTCTCTCTCCTCCTCCCTCCTCCCCTCTCCCCTCCACTCCCACCTTCCTCCTATCCCCTCTCCCCTCCCCTCCCACCTTCCTCCCTCCCCCTCTCTCCTCCCCTCCCACCTTCCTCCCTCCCCCTCTCCCCTCCCCTCCCTCTCTCCTCCCTCCCCCTCTCCCCTCCCTCCCTCTCTCCTCCCCTCCCACCTCCCTCTCACCCCCTCTCCCCAGCGCGAGTACACACAGCCAGGTGACTCAACTTGCTCCTCACGACAACCCCAATTACTTTCGCAAAAAGAAAAAGAAGGAGAAGAAGAAGAAGAAGAAGAAGAAAAAGCCACGACTACCGACGACTACTGACGAAGGCGGCGACGACCGGAGGAAAGCTGCACGAAGACGACTACGACGACGACGAAGAGGAGGAGGAGGAGGCGGATTTGCAACGTGGCGGCCCCGCCGCTCTCTCCCGTCTCGTCGTCTGTCTCGCTCATACTCTGCTCTCTCTGTTTTCTGTCTGTCTCCCTCTCTCTCTATCCTCTTCTCCCTCTCTCTTCTGTCTCTGTCTCTCTCTTCCCTCCTCCTCTCCTTCCTCTCTCTCTCTCTTCTCTCTTTCTCTTCTCTCTCTCTTCTTCCTCTCTCTCTCCCTCCTTCTTCCTTTCTCTCTCTCTTTCCTTCTCCTCTCTCTCCCTCTCCCTCCTTCCTCTCTCTCTCCCTCCCTTCTTCCTCTCTCTCTCTCTCTCTCTCTCTCTTTCTCTCTCTCTCTCTCCCGCCATGCCGTTCGGGCGGGCAGCAGCTTCAGTTTGACCCACATTCAAAGAGTGAGCGTCCGAGCGGCCGTTGCCCTCTCCGCTGTTTCACTGGCGTCTCCTCCTCCTCCTCCTCCTCCCCCCTACTCCTCCTCCTCCGCCTCCTACTCCTCCAACCCCCACCCCCCCTTCACCGCCTACTCCTCCTCCTCCTCCAACCCCTTCCTCGCCCTCCCCCTCCTCCTCCTTCGGTGTTCTCTACTCCTCCTCTTCTTCCTCTTTTCTCGTTCCCCTTTTTTCCCCTCTTCCATTATCATTTATTTTTCTTTCTTCTCCTTTGTTGCTGCTCACCAACTCCTAATTCTTTCCTCCCGGTTTGGTCTTCTCCCTTTCTTCTTGTTCTTCGTTTTCTCTCTCTCTCTCTCCTCTCTTTTTTCTATTCTCCTTATTTATAACACAGGCGTGTCCTCCTTTCTCCTCCTCCTTGTCTCTGTTTCGTAATGTCTCTTTCAGTCGTCTATTTCTTCGTTCATCCTTTCTCTCTCTCTCCCTTCCTTCCTTTTCCCACCTTCTCTTAGCACCTCTTTCTCTCTTCCTTCTCACCGTGATAATTACCCCCTTCATCCGGTTCCTCCTTCTCTCCCTTTCTTTCCACTAATTCCTTTTCGTACCATCTCCCTTTCTCTCCTCCCTTCCCCCTCTTCTTCCTTTCACTCGTCATTAACTCTTTCTCCCTCCCTCCTCATTCTCTCTTGCGACATTTCCTCTCTCCTGCACCTCATTCCTCTCATGTCCTCACGCCCTTCCTCTCTTTACGAAGACAACGAGGCTTCTGTCCTGCTTTCCTTCTTCCACCTTCGTCGTTTGTCTTGCGTGTCCGTCGTACACGCCTCTATCTCCTTTTTCTTATTCTTCTTCCTCCTATTCCTGCGTCTTCTCCTCCTTTTAATTCCTTCTTTCGTCCTCCTTTTAACTCCTTCCTTCCTTCCTCCTCCTCCTCCTTTTCCCTCCTTCCTTCTCCTCTTTCTCCTTTTCCTTCCTTCCTCTTCTTCTTTTTCTTCTTCCTCCTCCTCCTCCTCCTCCATCTCTTCTTAATTCCAGCTTTTGAAACGTTTGTCATGATAAGTCAGGATTGTGACCAACTCTTTTTATGTATCTATTTATTTATTTATTCATTTATTTATCCTTTACATATATTTTTTTCTTAATGAGTCGAAAAGTACACGCAATGAGTGTTTTCACGTGTGTTTGTAAGTGTAAACGTGCGGACGTGCGTAGTTACACAGACGCAAACTTTGATACGAATGAAAACGCATGAGAGTAC
>NC_051397.1:6095178-6097678 GCF_015228065.2 Penaeus monodon
TATACGTTCCAAAGTACTGGACATAGACAACATGCCGTGTATGGTTCGTATTTCCCTTGATATTTGTTTGATCCTGGATAAATGACTTTCCTTTACACGAGGAAAGCAAGAACAAGTGTCTATTTTTTTTCAAGGAGTTTCACTTTTGTATACAGACGAAAGCAAACTTTCGGCACGCAGTCTGTACTAATGAGGTATAACGTCGGTTTACCTCGGTTTATCTAGTCCTCTTAGTTGCAAGCAATGCAAGAACTAACAATATGGAATCGGTTACCTTCATCAGTTGAAAAAAACTATATTTTTACAAACAAGAAATCACTTCATAATGCGAGGGGCATACAAGGGCAATTGAACGTATGCAGAATATTTGAAAATGTAAACAAACGTGGTTGTTAGAACAAACTCCCTTCGCTCTCTCTCTCTCTCAAAAAAGTTACATAATATAGGGCTATTCCTGAGATGGCTTCCACACCTCTATTCCGCAAATAAAACGGGTACGTTCCCAAAATAAACGTTGAGGTACGGTCTTTCGCTCAGATCGTCTCTCGCTTTTACACACAAAGGAATTGATTATAGCAGGTAGAAAAAAGATGGTCTATCGTGCAGGAGGACCGACATTATACACAGAAATGTCTGGGTTTCTCTTTCAGGTAACATGACATAAGGCCTGTTATGACATACAGTGACACGCTGGAGATGAGACTCAGTAGGAAAATCTCGGCGTTGTGGTCCACTGGAACCCACCCTTGTCACCCAGTAGGATAGCAGGACCACAATGTGAGGTAAAGTGCTCTAACCCCCTCCAACCCCCCTGGGACAAAGGGCCGAATCTATCTGCTGTGGTATCCATGACTTGGCTGTTGTGTGCAAGTAGACATGATTTTTTTTTTCTACACGGTTTTCCTTCACCACAGTCGTTGATAGGGTATGTAAACATTACAACGCCACTCACAGCTTCGATAGACAATAGTACCGCAATAAATGTAATAGCGATATCTTAATGAGAGTTTATAAGGATTTTTAAAAGCATATCCAAACATAGTTAAAAGATTTCTACAGCTTAATGCACTTCTGTGAAAGATACTGACAGATAATGTCAGAGATGGAAAGCAGACCGTGGTTGAAATAAGTCTTTTCCACGTACCTTGAGAAGCTAACATCTGAAAAGATTTTGCTCGTGTTCAGTGTTAAACCGCGCTAAAGCAGGTAGTCGTTTCGATCTTAGCAGCGCCGAATTATTTCAGTAAATCACTCTAATATTCTGAAGAAACTGTTTGGTAAGATCAGCATCTACAAAAGACCTTGCTTGTCGTGGTCTTAATAATACACAATTTAAAAAAGGAAACTACCCTCAACAACTTCACAGCACGAACTGCAAATAGTGTAAATGGGTAGTTATAACGTCTAAAAGTTATCGTTGTGGTTTCCGTTTATAAACAGCCTTAAAATGCGGTTCTTCTCAGTAACGACCTTGGGTTTCTGAATAAAAATCTTGGGTAGCTTCCTCATATTTTTTTTTTCTTTTAGTAATCAAATATTTCATCGTCTTGTCGTTAAAACGTTTTAAACACATACCAAAGTACATATCATCGTTGTCAAGTACATTGTTTAAATCCCTTAAAGTTATAATGAGGGCATGAACATGGACATTATACACACATTATTGATATTATAATAGCATTATAATGCGGTGACCTCCTATATTTTGGATATTTTGCATTGCACTGATACAAGGGAAGATCGGTAATAACTAATAAAACACATGCATAGAGGAGGGGCCGAGAAAGCAGAATTATCGTAAGGAAGATTTTGGTGAATGTCTGTATCCTTATGAATGGCGATCTAAGCTATTTCCCAGTCATGGTAAAAAAAGAAAGAAAGAAAGAAGAAAAAAAAAAAAACGAGGTTAAACATTAGGTGCTGCAACGCTTCATCTAAATCTCTTGTAAAGCGAATCGTGTTTATTTAGTTAACCGAGAGGCACAACGCGTGTTTGCTTGTTTATATTGTCTCGAGTTGCGTTTGTAGTTTTCAAGGAATGCAGGTTTTGTCTCGAAATAAATGTATTTTTTCATACTTACTACATACGTATATACATACATACTGCATACATGCATATTTACGAATATATATACTTACATTCATATATGCACCTTTGTTGTATGTTATTTTGTATATTTATTATAACTGTGGAGAAACAGGATTTGTGACTTACTGCTGGCGAGGCAACGAGTAATGTTATCGAGGTCATTATTGTATTAACAAAGCTAGTCCTATGGCGAGAAAATATCTTAGTCGGTAACAGATAAGCTCTTGCTGCATAGCAAGATGAGGCTATAATTTGAGAGGAAAGAGAAGTAGAAAAAGTAGCCATTACAGGGAGAAAATTCGAGACAATAATTGAAAAACAAGAGAAGACAAAGAGGCGGTACATCTTTGCCCCGTGATCTGTTTAACACGTCGGCCCTGAAGCAGTTGCTGTATTTGTCCGGTTTTCTGT
>NC_051397.1:6112678-6120178 GCF_015228065.2 Penaeus monodon
GTCTACACCTAATTAAAAACCTAACTAACTATCGCAGTAGAATTCAAGTCAAAATCAAATAGAAATGTGTCCCGGCGTCAGAGTTTGTAAAGATAATAATTGTAATCATTACTAGCTGTAAAGTAGAATGGAACAAAAACTCAACGCGAGAGAATGTAGTAGACGACCTTGCAATTGCTGAGCAAGTTTCCCGAGATGCAGCTCCTCGTACCCACTCGGTATGGTTAATGACGATTGCTTGAAATTCCAACCATTATTCTTCGTTTTGATCGCCGGTACATCTACGTGCTTTTGCGTTCGGTTAAGGAAGACGTTTCGGTTTGAAAACGAGGTCCGGGTTAAGCAACGCTTACATAAATTTGAGAATTATTAAAAATAAATATGCGTCATGTAAGACTCGTAGGCGTATTGTTGACTTTTTTCAGGGGTGTGATAAAAGGGGGTTAAATCTCGTTTCCAAAAGGTGATATAACACGGTGTCTCGACGGGGGCATCCAAAGGGCAAATTCACATAGGAGGGGGGGAAAAATTCTCCCAAGAAAATGAGCCCAAAGCAGCAACAGCATAGAAAGGCAAGTTTACAAGCACGCCAGACGCCGACACAAGTGCAGCCCATCAGGTTTTCTCTGTTACCTTGCTGTCCTTCAATGCTTGTTAGATATAAGACGGAGCTTAACAAAACTAGAGCACACTCCTCGTCCGAATGACTTGCTCCAGAACACGAGTCTAGAATGTACAAGGAAATCCTGAAGTATCGCTTGTTGTTATTGTTTTTTTCTTTTTTTTAAGTCAATACGGTTTTGAAGATGCGGTGTTAGAAATTCATATCGATGGCGATGTTTACAATGAAGTTTGATCTGCAGCTTAATGCATTGGATGTTTGTCTTAAGCCATTTTGCAGCGTTTCTGAAAAGTGGCCGATTATAATACGGATTCATGATTGCTTCCTATTAAGGTGGAGGAATTATAAATTATCTCATTAGGGAATAATTACTAGAAATATTATGCATATCACGAATTATTTACCTTGATGGAGATAAGCGAAGCACTAAAAGGAAAACCCCCGCGATGGCAATAATGATAATCCATGGCTGGCCAGACAGTCGACCCGCTTATCATTATCTTCATCAGCAATCACAAACTTGCAGTGATCATGATTCTGGTGCCGATTGCAGACTGCACGATTCCCAGACGATGATTAGGCTAGCATTAATGCACATGATATCACAGTGTCTATTTTTAATTGATGATAGGACCTTGGTTTAAGTATATGCAAGTGCAAACACACGTGGTTTTTATATGGCGTGGGTTTGTGTTTCATATCCACACACAAACAAACAAACAAACAAACACGTTCATCGGAGACTCATTAATTCTCAAAACGATGAGGTATAACACAGAAAATTAATATCACACAGGAACTGGGTCTAAATTTACTCAATATTCCACAACCAATCACACGAAATAAAAAAAATATATATATATATTTAAGTTCCCCCTTAACGGTCATTTTTTTTTATTAAATCTAATTTTCTCTCTTTCTCCCCCTATCTTTTATCAGATCTTGTGGTCTATCTCCCGGTGACCCTCCTCCTTCCTACATTCGCCTTCCGTTCGCGTTACTCCTTGGCCGGAAGTAAGGATTCCAGCTGGTCGAGTTACCTCTTCGGAAGGAGTTACGTAGGAGCTCGAGATAAGGAAGATGAGGATGCTTGGCAGGACATCAGGGGACCTGTGGATCGCGTTCTCTCGGGCGACGTCAGATACGATCCCCAGCATCCGGAGTACGAGAGCGGGTGTGTATTGTGTGCGATTTTTTTTTCTTGTGGGAGGGTTTTAGGGTTGGTGTTTATTTGTTGTTGTTGTTTTTTGTTCTTACGATAATTTATGTTTTGTTTATGTTTACTCATTTGTTTATATTTTTTTGTAGTATTATTGTTATATATATATATATATTTTTATTTACTGCTTCCCCCCTCCTCTCTCTCTCTCTGCCTCCCTCCCCCTCTCTCTCTCTCTCTCTCTCTCTCTCTCTCTCTCTCTCTCTCTCTCTCTCTCTCTCTCTCTCTCTCTCTCTCTCTCTCTCTCTCTCTCTCTCTCACCGAATTTGACTTTTTTTATCATGAAACTGACTTAGATTTTTTTTCTCTCTCTCTCCCTCGCAGAGCTTACGGTCCCTTGCTCTCCCGCCTCGACGCCTACTTCCACTATCTCCGAGTGCATGACGATTCCTGCAGGATGAAGGCAATATGCAACTTGGCGAAGGACCCTGCAAAGTACAGCCCCCTTTCGCACCTCATTCTCTCGGCTCTGAAGTGAGTATGGTTTTTTATTGTTGTTTGGAAAGAGGCTGGATGGTTGAGGGGATGGGTTGGGCGTAAGGGTGATGGGGAGAGAGGGGGGGAAGAGAGGGAGGGATGGGGGAAAGAGGGGGTGAGGGAGAAAGGGAGGGAGGGATGAGGTTGAGGGAGAAAGGGAGGGAAGGATGAGGGTGAGGGAAAGAGAGGAAGAAAGCGAAGGTTGAGGGTGAAGGAAAGAGAGCTAGAAAGGAAGGGAGGGTTGAGGGTGAGGGTGAAGGAGGGTGAAAGGTTGTGGGGTGAGGGTAAAGGAGAGGGAGGAAGGTTGAGAATGAGGGTGAAGGAAGATTAAGGGTCGAGGATGAGTAAGAGTGAAGAAGTGAGGGGCAGAGAGTTGAGGGGAAGGGAGACAAAGAGAATTAGAGGGTTGAGAATGAGGGAGGGAGAGGGAGAAAGAGAGAATGAGGGCTAGTGAGCATGGAAGAAAGAGAAAGCTGAGAGTGAGGGAGGGAAATGGGGGGAAAGGCTAAGGGTGAAGAAGTGAGGTGGTTAAGAGTGAGCGAGAGAAGGTTCAGGGTGAGGGCGAGGGAGGCAAAAAGTAAGGAAGAGAGAGAGAGAAAGAGGTGAAGAGACAGACAAGAGAAAGATCAAGAATTTAAGGACACGTTATCAAAATATTACGAAGGTTATTATGCAATATTAGCGTAAAACAAGAAAACAAGTACATTTACCCGTTAAGAGAAAGCCCGCCGTTATATATACAAATACAATTTATACTTGTAAACTATAAACGTACATAAATACCACCTGAAATACACTAAACGTATTTTAAAATGCTTAAATAAAAAAAAAAAAAATTGAAAGAAAAAGGAGAACAAACAAACCAGATCAAAATAATTATTGAAAATAGTAACCAAAGACATTAAGAGTAATGATAACAATTTCTATAACTTGCATCATTGTATATTTTTTTCTCTTTAACGAGTGTGACAAGATGAAATAAGAAGTAAAGGGTTGAGTGCAGTCAAGCCTTTGTATAACTCTAAGATAACCTCGGTTGGCGCCAGTCTCGCCCTGTTGTCTCGATGTCTACGGTTTCTAAATATTGATCAAACCGTTATTCAGAAAAAAAGAGACATCGAAAAGACATTTTATATATCTGGATGGCTGTGATTTTTATTTTTTTTTATGGCGCTGTTATTAATATCCTGTGTCTTTTATTCTCGCCGATAGGCTTGAGGACTTCTTCACTCTTGGTCCGGGTCTGAAAAATAAGCGAAAAGACCGTTGCGTTATTTTGGAAACGTTATCAGCAATCATTACAACTGCATATTTATTTGCGTGAAGGTATATCAGATGGTATTGGTCAAAACGAGATTGTAGAGTACCACTTGGCTGTCCCTTGAAACTTGAATTTCAGGTATCAAGCAATACTTAAAGAAAAATTGTTCAAGGATTTCCAGATCTCCGCAAAATACGGTGCGAGTCGTACGTTACACACTAGCCAAATGTTCACTGTTCTGCTCGATGCTTACTTATATACAAAAGGTTGTTAACAAAGTTTGCTGGAACATAAAAAGCGGTTGTCCTTACATCTCTGCTTACTTGTAAAATATGGCGGAGACGTGACAATGTGGCTTCCGGTGTTCGAGCGAAAAAAAAAATTGCCAAAATTCAGATGCAAGTTTTCAAGCGTCGGTTTGCATCTTCGGTCTAATTTCGTTCAAGAAAATTTTCCTGACACGAAACTTCAGCGTGTCAGCGGTTTCAGGCAGGAGTAATCAAGCACCCTGAGCACACAAGGTTGAATCTGAACACCTCAATTGTTGCCATGCTGAAGTGATTCTCAAGTTCCACAATTAAGAGAAAAAAGAAAAAGAAAAAAAAAAGAGAGTGAGTGAGAGAGAGAGAGAAAAAAAAAACCTCACTCCGATCGACAAACCCGAACCGTACAGCCTGTTTCACCTCAACCTAACACAGTGCCTCACGAAATAACAAAGACACACACACATACAAACGAAACAGCGGAACATAAACCATAATACTGACATTAATAAAAGCAAAAAGGGGAAAAAAGAGTCACAGCACGCGGTGGACAGTGGCAGCAGCATTAGCAAACACGCTGGCCTTGTACACGTGTTTTCCAGGACTTGCAAAGGGAACCGCACCCGATCTACGGACAGGCTGCTGCTGCTGCTGCTGCTTCATGGCGCCTCTGTCGCGACACCCACAGGGGATCCTGCAGGGGGGACTAGGAAATGGGAATGATGAGTAAAATGTGGGAATTGGGAATTACGAATGAAGTGGAATGTTGAATGTGGAGTGAAGATGGAAATTGAGGGTGATTGTAGGATGTGGGAATTGGGGGGTTGATAGTGAGATAGGAATTCACAATGAAAGTGAGGATTAGGAATCAGGAATCGGATCTGCTGAGATGTTACGTGTGTTCTATAAGGGAGACGGTCTATCGATGGGGCCATATTTGCTAGCTGTTATATAAGGGGTAGAGGTAGACCGGGAAACTGGGGTGAGGGGGAAGGTAAATTAAGAAACTCGAAATAGAAATTTAAGTATAATTCTAAGTGTTGTCTTCTGAGTATTCTTGGTCTTAGTCAGTGAATATTTGTAAGTGTAATGCCTCACTCAGCCGCGCTCGCATGAAACCTAACTGTATTTTCGAGAAACGTGTTTTGTATGTTGAAGAATGCTTACTACACGATCATGTAAACTGTTGTCGTTTATCTTTTTAATCGGTGACATAGTAACATGAGATAGCAGATTTTTAATTCTGTGGATTTAATATTATTTTTTTTTTTGTACATGTCTGTTCGGAACTGAAACACGTACACACAGACATACGCTTATATACACTGGTTCAGAGACAAATATTTCGAAACATATAACAAACACAGACAGACGCGCAAAGAAACGAAGATGCAAGTAGAGAAACAGAAAGATGCTCGAACAACCAAACACAAAAGTAGATACATTGCTTAAACAAATAAATACATACAAACAACCAAATAAACAAAACACGTTCAGACTAACAAACAACACAACTTAATCAACAAACAAAAAACCAGACAACACAAACAGATGAACAAAACTTGATCAAATTAAGCAAATACTATTTCGAAATTCTAAAAAAAAAACTCACCTTTGTTTCTTCTTCATTTTACAGGAAGAGTGAGTCGTTCTCCAGACCTTCTTCGTACAGCCAAGAAGCGTTTCGTTTCTTCCGCTACTACTGGGCGGCTGAAAGGGGCGTGGCCGGCGAGGACTGTAGCCACGCCTACTACCAGTGTCCAGCTGACCTTGAGGACATTGTCAACATGAGTGTCCTCAGCTTCTGGCAGAAACTTGCATCTCGTGTGTCTATTAAGCTGAGCGACGAATGATGCCTCTCCCTTTTTTATTTTATTTTATTTTTTATTATTGTTCTGATGGAGTATTTTATATATTTTGGTGCTTTAAATGCCTACTTGGTGCCACGTGGTTCCAAAATTTTCCGTACTCTGGTGCCCGGATCGTGCTGTACAACATAACCGTATGTTACCAGCCTGTTACTAGTGCCTCGAGAGGGCGGGTTGTGGGTCGCCCTCCCCGCCCAACATGTTACCACCCAGTCACCAATGCCTCGGGGGAACGGGCGATCTTGCTTACCCCGCCCCCTCCCCCCACCTTCTGTGACGCTCATGGAACTCCTATTTTCCAAAGTCTCGACTGGATAACTTGTCCCATCTGCGTTATAATGGGCCCAGACGCCTCCAGACAATACCCGAGTCATATGTAATGTTTACAAGGTCTGCGTCCCTTCTCCCCGCCCTGGAAGCCTGGGATTCAGCGTAGGCCCTCTTGCTCTACTCGCTAAGGATCTCCCCGTCAATAAGAGGTGTTGTAAGTGACGAGTTAAACCTGTGATATTGTAGTTTATTTTGATGTGTCTGACTTCCGCCCCACAGCGGTTCGGGCACTTTGCCCACCGACCTGCACTGTGCTGTTGACAACCGTAGTCACTCTGCTGACCTATCTCTGACCTTCTGCCTGCTGCCTGCTGCTATAGCGTGGGCAGGTTAAAATCATTTAGCTCACAGTCATTATAATCTTTACCGAAACCAGACAGTAGACAGTTTCTTGTAAAAAAGTAGTGAACTTGGACGACTGCGTCAAATCAATGACAATCGTTACCATCTTGCTGACAGTTTTATGGACTCACCGCTCGGACAATCTCCATAAATGCCTGCACCGTCCTTCGGCAACTTGTCCTGCGTTAGACCAATGCTAAAAGTCGCCCCAGGATCAAAACTAAGACTACATTTACGACACTTTCCAGACCAACAAAATCAAGCGATTTTTTTTTTTTAAAGTCTAATCAGATTTCTCAGGCTTTGTAACATCCTGTGCATCACTTTTGCAAAGGAATAAAAACGCAAAATGAACACGGATTTATTCTGACTGTAGGCTGGGGGGGGAAAAGTATTGACTTAGTGACGCACGGAGAAAGCGTTGACTCAAGACACTGGGAGAAAGCGTGGACTCAGACAAGGAAAATAGCTGCTAGTCGGAGAGAAAGTCGTGTGTTGGCGATATTCGTAGAAGCGAGTCGTGATGCTGCACCACGACACTAATTCTACGACCGGTCTCATTTGCATTGTGAGTTTGCTTGCTGTCAAGATAAGATTAATGATCATGATTAGTAATAAGCAGATCTTTGTAAAAGATTTCATTTAGGAAATACTAGAAACGTTTGAAATTAGATATATGATGAATGTATATTTTTTTTTACTAGATTAATTCGATCAATACTACAAGTATTAGAAGTTGAACAAAATGGAACTCTGAACACTGTCTCTCGAAACCTGACCTGGATCATGAATGGCTTGACCTTTTGAAGTGAATGTTGCAGGGTCTCTCGGGAAGACGCAACTTATCAAACCGACTTTTAAATCAAGTACAAAGAGGAGACTGAACAGCAAATTGTATTTTTAGAGCTTCTCTATATTTGCAAAGATCGATACAATATTTAAGTGTCTGGTTGTGATTGAAGCCTCAAAGGACGGCATTACACGCGGAAATTGAAAAAAGGGCGAGAGAGAGAGAAAAAAGTAATCCACAGAAGAAAGGATCTTTTCAAGAACCCTGACATTTGCTTCAGTGGGTTATTAGACTGACAGAAGCACCCCCAAGCACCGAGAGAGACGCC
>NC_051397.1:6145178-6155178 GCF_015228065.2 Penaeus monodon
ATATAATATCATATATATATATATATATGCACAAAAATATGATGAAATTTTATACACATAGCATATATAAATATAATATATATATAATATATATATATATATTATAAAATATAAAATATATAATATATATATATATTATATATAATAATATATATTTATATATATATATATATATATATATATATATATATATATACATATATATAAATATATATGCACATTTATATATACACACACATATATATATGTGTGTGTGTGTGTGTGTGTGTGTGTGTGTGTGTGTGTGTGTGTGTGTGTGTGTGTGTGTATGTATGTGCGTGTGTTAAGAAGAAAGGGAAAGAAAATTAAAAGAAAAAAGAAGAGTGCAAAGGGAATGTTAAGAACAGAATAGAAGAAAGATTAAAATAATGAGTCACTTCCATTACTTTCCCTTCCACACGTTCATTATGATGCAAAGCGAGACATGGAATGCGCGCTGGACATTTTGGCTGGGATGATTCAACAACGATTGAATTTTTAAAGACTCAACAGGTCTTGTAAATGTAGTGAATGTACTGCAGAGAGTGTTATCCATAATACTGTAGAGATAACACTGAAAGCCTTTCCTCACACACGATCCAAACAAAATTGGAAAATCACTTTCATGAATTTATGGACTGGGTACTGCACGCGACAGGTTTTCCCGTGTCTAAATAAAGGACATTCCTATTACTATATTTGGCTACGAATTTGTGAAATCAACTGGAAGATCTTCGCGACGCCCTGTATCATAAACGTATTTCTTCACAGTTCATGACATCCGTGAATGAAATTTGTAATCTCTCTGTAACACCAAATATTACAGCTCGCAAGCAATGTCCGGTACGTGAAAATAACAGTTCAGCTGCATAGCAATTGTGGAAGGGTACTAAGCTGGAGAAGGAAATGCACTTGACTTTATCAGAATTCGAATCTTTGAAGAAGAAGAAGAGAAGAAGAAGAAGAAGAAGAAGAAGAAGAAGAAGAAGAAGAAGAAGAAGAAGAAGAAGAAGAAGAAGAAAGAAAAAAAAAAAAAAAAAAAAAAAAAAAAAAAAAAAAAAAAATATATATATATATATATATATATATATATATATATATATATAATGTATATGTATATATATATATATATATATATATATATATATATATATATATATATATATGTATATATGAATTAGTCTTTTTTATGTGTTTCTTAGCAAGTCTGGTCTCAAACCAGTTCTAGAAGAATTCATTTATTTTCAGTCGTGCTGACGAAGTATCTCTGTCCTTAATTCTCCAGGCTGATAATAATGCGTAACTACGTAACCTTCATCATCAAAATGACATTATGAACATTATTAATTACGTTCTTCATTATATTATCCCATAAATTTCATGCATTCCTTCGTCCCTTTTCCATCTCCTTGTAAGTTATTACGAATCCTGTTACGCGGTAATGTACATTTAAAGATTAACGAATTCATCAAATTAAACCGTGGATTTTAATTGCTGTTTGTAAATCAAATATATATTTTTTTTCTTTCGAAATGAAACAGGAACGCAGCACGACCTAAGAACATTGCACTATTTCAAGAGATTATCATCCCCAACCCCCCTAATTCCTTACTCATTCTTGTTGTGTGTGTGTTGGGGGTGGGGGCGCTTAGAAGGCTGAGTCCCACGGTAGGAGATCTACCTTGGGACTGAAGTCTCGCCTCAATTAATTTTGCGTGGTCTTTTCTTCTCCCCCCTTTCCTTTTCCTTATCCTCTTCATCCCCCTTCTTTTGTCCACTGATTGTTATCTCATTTTTACCTTTATCATAATGCTATAGTTATACCTTATACCCTACCGCTGTATTTGGAATGCGTCGTTAATGACCGTAGATGTTGACGTGGCATGAAATTTTCAATAAATAATAAATAAATATCACCAACCTATAAAGTCATCGTCAACAAACTGCTAACATATCAGTCATCACTAACCTGTTACGGGTATCTTTACCTCTACGAAATAAACGTCACACTTTTATTCGGTAAGATCGGCGTTTACTTACATCAGTTTGTTTGTTATCTCTTAGCCGAAATAAGTTCTATTTTCCTCAAATAGATTTCCGCTCGGTTTAGTCGCGGAGCTGTAAAGTATAAGCATATAAACAAACAATAATGAAATATGGTGCATAAGACCATCCTAAACTCTAACATTAAACAGTGAAAAATAACTCCTGTGCCGCGTTCATTAAGGCACTTCCTTTTTTCCTTTCTTTAAGGTATAGCCACCTATCTAGCAGAACGTGATTAGCTGCGCGTCCCGTAAAAAGAGTGTAGACATAAAGCTACTTGAGCTAATTAAGGAGATATGCCAACGTGCACATGTATGGTAGGTTAAGTTGGCGCTACAAAAAAAATACGTGACGATATTTTTTTTCTAGTGAACGACCTCGCAGCGCCACTGCTACATTGTCGAGTGCTAGTAACCTTTTGTATCCCAAAGGTTTTGTTTACAACCAGATGAGAATGGAGGACTCCATTTCATGCTACAGTTTGTAATCTACATTTTTGGGGTGTAAAATAGGCTATCAATCAATGAGTATGTGCGGAAAAAAATCCTTCTTTTTAACAAATATTGTTTTTAATTTTATTTCTAAGTCTAACAACAACCTTTCAAGGTGAGGGTTCGAAGACTTGGGGGAAAATGTTACAGGCCAGTTTACTAAGAGCTTGTGAGTCTCCATCGAAAAAAATATAAATATATACCCTGAATCCATGTCTTTGAGGAATATTGCAGTATTGCAGTTAAGTAAATAGAGTTCGTAAAATATGCATTTCTCTCTTAGCCTAAAAGTGTGTAGTTCGGAAATTATATTGGGGAGGCCTCAGAGGGGTCATTTTGAGAAAGGGGTCGCGAGTATAAAAAGATTGGGAGCCACTGGTGGATTATGAACTTTTAATGCCCATAGAATAGTTAAATTATGGGGGCCCTTAGACGCTACCACCATATAATGTGGCCTGGGGTTTCATGATTTATAGCTAGGTCCCCAAACTGGAGCCTCTTATCTCAAGTAAAAGGCTCTAACAGGGGGCCTCTTTATGTCAAACAAGGGAGCCACAAAAAGAGACCACTTTTGAATATTGGGGTTTCAGATTCTAGGGGTTCCTTTTTTAAACGAATCGTTCAGCAATGCAGAGTACTGAAATTCAATATCACACAGACACACACACACACGCGCGCGCGCGCGCGCGGCTGCCTTTACTAGTCTTTAGGATAATCCAGTCCAGCTCTTTTAGTATTTCTCGTATCAAAGAGGATTCATATAAAACGCCGTATCCGTGGAATTAACATGAACACACACAAATAAAAAAAGGTTGCATGGACCCTTGCTTTTGGTGGACCTCTAGGCTTTCATCCCAGTCAGCATCAGTGTCGCCTTATTTTGGGGGTAACGCAGTACTGGCTCGAACGATTAAAAATTCTGTTGCCACGTGTAAATCTTTAGGTCCACCATGTGCGTGTATCTATTGCCGTAGCGTGCGATGCACTTCGTATCATTTTTTATGTGTCAGGTCCTTTTCAAGTAGCCATATTTCCCCGCGGACTCTGGACGTACTTAATCACACAATCGACTAAGAACCTCGTTTTTGTGGTAGTAAAACGTTTTCTAAATTATGTATTTAAGGTAAATTAAAGGTCACAAAACTAAGAAAAAAAAGACACTGGCATACCCAATTTCTTTTACCTTTACAACCCAATGGATCTGTGCAAATACCCTTGAGAAGAAAAAGGAAAAAGAAAAAAAAAAGTGATGCCCCTTAAAAACTGTTCCATCTTGGTGACTGTGATTACATGGAGTTTCCTAATTAACACCAATTAATTATGCAAATCTTAATTATACAAGTTCGAGGACGCACAATATCGTTTTTAATTTGCGGAGCTTTTTGTTTTCTATATCTCGTGTAAAGTGTATGTGAATGATAAATGTAAATGTGAAGTGTAAACAATAAATAAAAACATAAGTAGAAGAAAAAAAATAAGAAGAAAAGTAGAGCAAAGGGAAGTTAGAAAACAGAACTGGTTAAGATTTGGACCCCCTCCTGTGGTACTGTGGTAAGGTAAATATTCGATTTAGCAATTCTCATACCTTCCTTATAAATTGTATTCCACTCGTTATGTGATACTTCAAATTAGTAGAATTAGTAGACTTGTTTGTGTGTGTAAATTGTATCAGTACACCAGTGCGTGTGTCCATACATTGCATTTGTGTAATAAACCATTTTAATAGAGGATATTAAATGGGCTATGTGTTTATCGAAAGATTTTGATTTAGCTTTCGTTACCCCAGTAAAATGCTTGTTCCATGTTGGCTACTCAGCTGAAAGGCTCAGATTACTTTAAAAAAATATATATATAAGGGAAAGAAAAAGCTAAAGGAAAATATGACATCACAATATTACCATATTTGTATCTACAATATTACCATGATGCAACATCGCTGCAGTGCAAAAGGGGCGTGAAGATAGCATTTATAAACTAGTTGGGGAGGGAACGAAAATGTTTAATGCAGTTGGAAAAAATAAATTGTCCTTTCAAAGAAGCACACAGAGCATGACAAGATTTATTTTCCATCCAGTCTGCATAATATTCGTTGCAGTGATAATTATGCAGTTAATGATTATGAAAATATCGATAATGATATTATTATTATAGCGATAATAGTTATGATATTAATAGTAATACGTCTACTAATGAAGTAAGTAATATTAATAGTACTAGTGTTAACGACAGTGATATAATGATGGTGATGATATGTATTATTAACTTTAATAATACGGATGAGAGATTATGATGCTTATAATGATTATAGTGATAACGAAAATGCTGCAGTAAAAACAGGAATAGTTCAAATAATAGTATTGATATAGATCTCGGTTGTAATATTATAATTATAGTGTAATGTTAGTGATGAGAGAAATAGCCAAGTAGTAAAGATGCTATTGCTATTACTGCTGCTTTTAATAACAATGATAATGATAACAACAACAACAACGACAATAATAATAATGATAATGATAATAATGATAAATAATATGTTCCTAATGATGATCACAATATTAATTATAATGATTTTTATAATAACAGTATTAGTGATAATAAAGATAATAACAAAAATATATAATCATTCACTACAAACACAGCAGATGATAGTGATAACCTAATTTTTCTCTCTCTCGAAATGAAAATCATTACATGTTTTTCAATATAATGAAAATATTCGAATGACTTTCAGTATTACATCAGTTTCTCTCGTGTACCTCAAGTGGCGTGAGATGAGTTCGCTCACGGAAAAGTATTTGAATAGAAATGAAATTATATAACTGAATGATGCTCCTGTGTTGGGAGATAATGGTTGGAATGACTCCAAGATCTGTCGCTTATTTTGTTCACTGGGTCAGTTTCTAATGATACTTGAAGCTCTGTCTGCTTACAGACTGCAGAACTTTAGAAAATTTAAATCTGAATTCATGATATTATACTATTGTGTGATATATTTATATAAGTTATATATATATATATATATATATATATATATATATATATATTATATATATATATATATATATATATATAGTATATATATGTGTGTGTGTGTGTGTGTGTGTGTGTGTGTGTGTGTGTGTGTGTGTGTGTGTGTGTGTGTGTGTGTGTGTGTGTGTGTGTGTCTGTGTGTGTGTGTGTATGTGTGTGTAGGGGGGGGTAGAAAAACCTACAATACAAAAACTAGATTTATTGAAAATGAGACCACAGTTTCGAAATCCACCTGGATTCCATCTTCAGGTCTAAAAAGAAGGAGAGGCAACGCGGTAACACGGGCAGGAGAGGACAGACGAACGGAAGGGAAGGGAGGTCAGGTCAAGTCAGAGGATTGGGCGGACTATGTGCAGGGTGGCCGGCATACGGGAGAAGGCGGAAGATGTGGGAAGCGAGGAAACTGTAGTAGGAGAAAAGCCTCTGTTCAAGTTGAAATCAGGGAGCAGCTTTATTAAGGAAGGATTCCACCACTCTGCGGGCTTGAACATCAGCGGAAGGAAAGACAATTCGCGCCGCTGACTAGTCCATCTGATAGTCTGTGTCCCACTGATGGCAAAAGAGGGCGTTGTTGTTGTGTCCCCTGTATACAGCGTACTTATGTTAAGACATGCTTAGTGAGACTGGCGCCCGTCTCGCCAAAGTATTGCTTATCACAGGAGGCACAAGGAACAGCATAGGTGCCCACCTTCGGGGTAGAGGGCGGACTGGTGTGGACCAGGTTGCGACGGAGAGTGTTCACCTGGCGAAAGATCAGCCTGCAGTTAAGAGGGTGAAGAGGGTGAGAATAGATCTCCTCAGTGTAGGGTAGGCTGAGGACGAGCATGTGAGGAGTCTCTTTAGGAGAGGAGTCGTGGTAGAAGGTACGCCGTACCCTGGATAACGCGACGTCGAGAACATGATGAAGATATCCCAGTTTCGAGGACAAACGACGCAAGAAATCGATCTCTTCATCCAGGAACAGCGAGGTGGCAACACCTCTCTTTACATGGAGAGGATGGTATGAGAAGAAGTGTATGTACATACCACTATGCATAGGCTTCCTTTATATGGAGAGGAAGTGGTCAGAAGAGCGATGAACTAGGGTGTCCAAGAAAGGGAGCTTGTCAATTTTCCATACCACCTTGAAACGGATAGAAGGAGAGAGAGAGTTCTGCTGCGTCAAGAAATCCGAGAACAGGGCAGGGTCATGAGGCCAGAGAGCAAAGACGTCGTCGACATACCTCAGCCAAACCGACGAAGGGAGATGAAGGGAGAAGTTCAGACTCGAAGAATTCCATGAACAGGTTTGTCAAGACTGAAGAGAGGGGAGAGCCCATGGCAACACCGAACGTCTGAGAGTAAAAGCAACCCTCAAAGGAAAAGGAAATACACTCCACACGCAGACGAATCGGCTGGAGGAAGACGTCGGTGGCCAGAGAGAGACATAGGCCATCAGCTGGACTAGTCAGCGGCGCGAGTTGTCTTTCCTTCTGTTAATGTCCACGCCCGAAGATTGGTGGAACCCTTATTAATAAAGCTGTTGCCTAATTTCAACTTGAGCAACGGCTTTTCTCCTGCGGATAGTCTCCTCGCTTCCCACATCCTCCCTTATGCCGGCCACCCTCCGCATAGTCCGCCCGATCCTCCGACCTGACCTCCCTTTGCTTCCGTTCGTCTGTCCTCACCTGCCCCGTGTTACCGTGTTGCCTCTCCTCTCTCTGTTATACCCCTCCTCTCTCTTTCCTCTTTAGACCTGAAAATTATATCCAGGTGGATTTCGAAACCGTGGTCTCATTTTCAATAAATTGTTTTTTGCTTTGTGTTTTTTTTACCATGGTATCAACACGGAAGAGTGTTTTACCACTCATATCTATATCTATATCTGTCTATCTATCTATCTATATATGCATATATATTATATATATAAAATAATGTTTCGAACTCGTCAAGAGTTCCTCATCAGATGAAACAAATAAACAAAATAGATCTTATGGAAATGCATTAATTGTATCTGTGTTTCCTTTAATCTTTGTGTTACTTTGTGTTTGTGCAGTTTCTCGTCCAGCAATCACTGACCTGCGTTCAATTCCCCACCGCCACTGGATGGAAACCCCGGCCATTGTTTGCACACAGGGGCAGTTGGATGCATAACACACAGACAGACAGAATTTGACTGAAGTCGCAAGCGCCTGTTACACCAAACCTAAATTATATTGTCATTGTTACTATCATTATTATTATTATTATTATTATTATTATTATTATTATTATTATTATTATTATTATCATCACACACTTATGTGTATGTGTATAAATAACTAGATAAATAAATATATACATGATTTCAAAATCTTGACCTCCCATCTTAACAGATTTGACCTGATCATAGTCAAATTTCTCGAAATATTGAACATGAACCCAGAGGTCAATGGTTCAACCACCCTATTTTCCACGTGAACAACCATCCATCTGTTAAATGGTTAGTTACCTTAAACTGGCCTTTTTTATTATCGATATGTACCTTTCCTAAATTATTTATGTACTCTATATTTCTTTATAATTTGTTTTTCTACACAAATTTTGCAACTACTATTAGCACTGACGACGGAGACTGCTTCTCCGAAATGTCGGCAACAATTAAGTTTGCCTCTGCAGTACTGGTTTCCCTTTGCCTGATCAGAATCAGATTCCTAAGGGACACCTCAGTACCTCACTATATATAAAGAAAATATGACTAGAATAACGCTGGGCTTCTATGGAAGCATCGAAAGTTTTTTTGTGTGTATGCGTACACGCGCGCGCGTCCTATAACTGTATTTAAAATAATTTGCATCCTTTTCCTATTTTTTATAATTATTTACTTCCCTCTCCCCTTTACATGCAAACCTAAACATTTTCAATGACCCGTCTCCCCTTTCGTGCACATGTTAAATGAAAGTACCTTTTATTTTCTTTCTTTTATTACACAAAGGCAGAAAAGTCATATACCAGTCTCTGTCGAGTTTGTCATGTTTCATAGTCGGTATCTGTAACATATTTACGTATCAGCCATGTTTTTTTTGCTGAATAAAGATAATCAGATTCCTCTTTCATAACATGTAAACCTAAATTACCATTTTTCACTCGATGTAACCCCGATTTCGTTCCCATTCAATATGCAAAGGCGTGTATGACTCACTTTTACAATCACAAGCTTTCTTTGCGATACTCAAGACTGTTGCAAACCAGTCCTGATACGTGGACAATGAACCCTGTTAAGAATTCACAAAGATATCAACAATTCGAATTTTACATGTTAAGTTACTATTTCTAAAGTATTTACAACTGGAAGAGTGAGTTCCATACCCATCGCTTGTGTTTTAGAATCACGATGTTGTTTAGTATTCTTCAAGATTATTATCATTATAAATATTGTTACCATTTTCCATAGTTGTTTATCTGTTTATGTATCATTATTATCATGTACATATTCTCTTCTAGAGGGGGAGAGACAGACATAAAGTATAAACCCCTATAAATCTTTATGATGCACAAAGAGTTATGCATCATAAACGATTAGTGTCTGTCCGCAAGCTGCTTTTGTACACAGCTGAAAAGAGAGAGAGAGAGAGAAAGAGAGGTTGCAGGTTGCAGACAGCATCCTGACAGAGATACCATGAAACAAGTCTCCTTTTATTTTTTACACTCGATTTAGGAAGAGTAATACAGTGCCGTGCCCAGTTGACAATGCTTTGAATGTATTTTGCCCCTAAAAATATACGTTCTCAGGTCTAGAGAATTCCCCAGCAGGTGACCCAGATGAGTAGGAAGAAGGAATGAGAAAGAATATTGTGATAATCTGACAAAGGATGGAATTCTGGAGACAAAGGCAGATGTCTATTGCTAGACACTATAGTGTTAAAGAGACTGGCCACATAAAAAATACAATACCAACAGAAAGAATACGAAGTTTTATAGAGATAGTGATAGTGATAATAACAGATACGCAGGAGCTCATCATTTCATGCTCTTATCAAGTTCCAGGGGTTGTCCCGTAAACATTTTGTCCATTGTTTTATATATATATGTTTGTGTGTGTGTGTGCGTGCGTGCGTGCGTGTGACTGTACACACATATATATATAACTTTTGGTATTGAACTGCCATTTCCCCAAATGACTGTTGATTATAAGTAGACCAACCAACTTAACTATATGGAGGTCTAAGGATTGTAGAAAAAAATAGGCCTCCTAGAGTGAGCGGTCATTATCAACAGAAAGAGAAAGGCGGGTAGAACAGTGCCCTGAGGAACACCAGAAGGCTGGCGTTATTTAAGAGACATTCGTACAACGCTGAAGAAAATTTGTTTCGTTGATTATCGGATAATTTATGTTGTATTTCTGAGGTGAAGAAATATCTAGGTTCTTGTTGTTATCCACATAATAGTCTAGAATT
>NC_051397.1:6167678-6170178 GCF_015228065.2 Penaeus monodon
TGTGTGTGTGTGTGTGTGTGTGTGTGTGTGTGTGTGTGTGTGTGTGTGTGTGTGTTTGCGTGTACGTATGTGTGTATAATAATAATAATAATAATAATTATTATTATTATTATTATTATTATTATTATTATTATTATTATTATCATTATTATTACTATTATTATCATCATCGTTATTATTATCCTCATCATTTTGTTACATGATAATGATAATAATAATAATAATAATAATAATAATAATAATAATAATAATAATAATAATAATAATAATAATGATAATAATAATGATAAATACTAATAATGATAATAATAATAATAAAAGTAATGATAACAATATAATAATAATAATGATAATAATGATAATAGTAATGATAATAATAATCTTTATTAATAATATCATTATAATAACAATAACAACAACAACAATGATAATGATAATAATAATAGTAATAGATTTAAATCATTAATGTTATGCCACGTAGTAGCCTTATAAGATCCTATTCGGCATCCTCTGCAATGATAAATCAGTGTTCTTTATCTGTACATGGCTTCTTTAACGTTCTCTTTAAAAGTTATGTGAAGATTAGCTTTAATCCAGTTATTTGTCATGTTAGCGATCGCTTCCTGTAGCCAAAAAATGGGTTTGTGGCGATAACCATAGCCTTCATTATCTTAAGAGAACAGCAAATGCCATCGTTATATGGAGCTTTCGATCCCATTGTAGAGTACAGAGTGTTGTATCTGTCTAAATAGCTGTCTGAGTCTGTCTGTCTGTTTATCTCTCTATATATTTTTAGTTGATTATCTGTCTATATATACACATTTTTCTTTCGTTTTCTTAATTTACCATCCTAATTTTTTTTTTATTTCCCCTTTTTACTTACGGTAATTATTTATTTATTTTTTTAATGAACACGATTTGGCTAACTTTACTACCGTGTTGGTTATTTCTCCTAACAGTTCTAGCCATCCATAAGAAAAAAATAAACTCAAGATTCCTAATTCCTCCCGTACCAACATATATTCTCATCTTCACCTACCAACATATATTTTCATCTTCACCTACCAACATATATTCTCATCTTCACCTACCAACATATATTTTCATCTTCACCTACCAACATATATTTTCATCTTCACCTACCAACATATATTCTCATCTTCACCTACCAACATATATTTTCATCTTCACCTACCAACATATATTTCATCTTCACCTACCAACATATATTCTCATCTTCACCTACCAACATATATTTTCATCTTCACCTACCAACATATATTTTCATCTTCACCTACCAACACTATATTTTCATCTTCACCTACCACCCTATATTTTCATCTTCACCTACCAACATATATTCTCATCTTCACCAACCAACATACCTACCTTTGCATTTCTCGTCAACCAACACGAGTTCCTCAATCAACATGGCGCCTTCCAACCATCACACGCAACGCAGATCAAACGCACACACTGTCCATTCAGTCTCCCTTAAGTAAAGCAAGAACACGGGAAAGAATGGCGAAGTTCTTAATAGCTTTTAAATTACGCTTGTTGGTTCGTCTCGTAAATCACGTGTCGGAATTACCGTGTTATTATATCTTTGTTCTGGCTCTCTCTGTCGCCCTTGAATGGAATATTTCATATGGCGTGATTGTTTTATCATTACTGTTACTATTGTTATTTTTATTATCAACATTAATCATTGTTGTTCTTCTTCTTTTTCTTGTTGTTGTTGTTGTTGTTGTTGTTGTTTTTCTTATTATTCTTATCATTTTATTATTATTATTATTATTAATTATTATTATTACCATAATTGTTATTATTATTACTATAATAATAATGATAATAATAATGATAATAAAAAAAAATATATATTATTATTATTATTATTATTATTGTTATTATTATTATTATTATGATCATTATGATCATTATTATTACTATTATTCTCATTTATGTTATTTACTCTTATCATTATTATTACTATCATCATCATCATTATTATAATCATCATCATCATTAATAGTAGTAGTAATGGTAGTAGTAATAGCAATAGGAATTTCACTATCAACATTATTGTTGTTATTGCCATAATAATAACGATAATAATAATGATAATAGTTATAATAATAATGATAATAATAATAATAATTATCATAATTATTATTATCATTATTATCATTATCATTATTATTATTATTATTAGTAGTAGTAGTAGTAGTAATAGTAGCAGTAGCAGATTTGTAGGAGTAGGTGTAGTAGCAAATTTTATCATTATCATTATCGTTAGCGTAATTCTCATAATTATTATCATCATCATTAACATTATTATCATCATCATCACCATCATCATTACTATTATTAGTATCATCATTATTATTATCATCTCTGTAACCATTATCATCATCCTCATTATCATCATTACTGTTGTTGTTGAATTAAGATTCTGATGTATTGCAATGAAGATATCTGTTTAGAGCTCCAAATATACGAC